>NW_027325150.1:0-93459 GCF_028372415.1 Notamacropus eugenii
TAAACCTCGATTCTACGAAAAAAAAACACTACTATTAACTACAAGGAATTGTCACCATAACTCTAACCCTAAATGTGTTAGTTTCTAACCCTTACAGTAAGTCGTCAATTTCAACACTAATCCTATGCGTAAATGCACTCTATTCTAACCAAAATGAAATCCTGACACTAAGCCTAAGCCTAAACCTTGATTCGATGAACAAAAACTCGAATACTAACTATAACAAACTCTCACCATAACTCTAACTCTAAATGTGCTCGTTTCTAACCCTTACACTAAGTCGTCAATTTCAACACGAACCCTAAGCCTAAATGCACTCTATTCTAACCAAAATGCAATCCTGACACTAAGCCTAACCCTAAACCTCGATTCTACGAACAACAACTCTAATACTAACTATTACAAATTCTCGCCATAACTCTAACTCTAAATGTGCTCGTTTCTAACCCTAACACTAACTCGTCAATTTCAACACTAACCCTAAGCTTAAATGCACTCTAGTCTAACCAAAATGCAATCCTGACACTAAGCCTAACACTAAACCTCCGTTCTACGAAAAAAAACTCTAATACTAACTACAAGGAATTGTCACCATAACTCTAACCCTAAATGTGCTCGTTTTTAACCCTAACACCAAGTCGTCAATTTCAACACTAACCCTAAGCCTAAATGCACTCTATTCTAACCAAAATGCAATCCGGACACTAAGCCTAACACTAAACCTCGATTCTACGAAAAAAAACTCTACTACTAACTACAAGGAATTGTCACCATAAGTGTAATCCTAAATGTGTTCGTTTCTAACCCTTACACTAGTCGTCAATTTCAACACTAACCCTAAGCCTAAATGCACACTATTCTAACCAAAATGCAATCCTGATACTAAGCCTAACACTAAACCTCGATTCTACGAAAAAAAACTCTACTACTAACTACAAGGAATTGTCACCATAAGTGTAATCCTAAATGTGTTCGTTTCTAACCCTTACACTAGTCGTCAATTTCAACACTAACCCTAAGCCTAAATGCACACTATTCTAACCAAAATGCAATCCTGATACTAAGCCTAACACTAAACCTCGATTCTGCGAAAAAAAACACTACTATTAACTACAAGGAATTGTCACCATAACTCTAACCCTAAATGTGTTAGTTTCTAACCCTTACAGTAAGTCGTCAATTTCAACACTAATCCTATGCGTAAATGCACTCTATTCTAACCAAAATGAAATCCTGACACGAAGCCTAAGCCTAAACCTTGATTCGATGAACAAAAACTCGAATACTAACTATAAAAAACTCTCACCATAAGTCTAACCCTAAATGTGTTCGTTTCTAACCCTTAAACTAAGTCGTCAATTTCAACACGAACCCTAAGCCTAAATGCACTCTATTCTAACCAAAATGCAATCCTGACACTAAGCCTAACACTAAACCTCGATTCAAAGAAAAAAAACTCTTCTACTACCTATAACGAATTCTCACCATAACTCTAACACTGAATGTGTTCGTTTCTAACCGTTACACTAAATCGTCAATTTCAACACTAAGCCTAAGCCTAAATGCACTCTATTCTAAGCAAAATGCTATCCTGACACTAAGCCTAACACTAAACCTCCGTTCTACGAAAAAAAAACTCTTCTACTACCTATAACGAATTCTCACCATAACTCTAACCCTAAATGTTCTAGTTTCTAACCCTTACAGTAAGTCGTCAATTTCAACACTAATCCTATGCCTAAATGTACTCTATTCTAACCAAAATGAAATCCTGACACTAAGCCTAAGCCTAAACCTTGATCCGATGAACAAAAACTCTAATACTAACTATAACAAACTCTCACCATAACTCTAACTCTAAATGTGCTCGTTTCTAACCCTTACACTAAGTCGTCAATTTCAAAACGAACCCTAAGCCTAAATGCACTCTATTCTAACCAAAATGCAATCCTGACACTAAGCCTAACCCTAAACCTCGATTCTACGAACAACAACTCTAATACTATTACAAATTCTCGCCATAACTCTAACTCTAAATGTGCTCGTTTCTAACCCTAACACTAACTCGTCAATTTCAACACTAACCCTAAGCTTAAATGCACTCTAGTCTAACCAAAATGCAATCCTGACACTAAGCCTAACACTAAACCTCGATTCTACGAAAAAAAACTCTACTACTAACTACAAGGAATTGTTACCATAAGTGTAATCCTAAATGTGTTCGTTTCTAACCCTTACACTAGTCGTCAATTTCAACACTAACCCTAAGCCTAAATGCACACTATTCTAACCAAAATGCAATCCTGATACTAAGCCTAACACTAAACCTCGATTCTACGAAAAAAAAACACTACTATTAACTACAAGGAATTGTCACCATAACTCTAACCCTAAATGTGTTAGTTTCTAACCCTTACAGTAAGTCGTCAATTTCAACACTAATCCTATGCGTAAATGCACTCTATTCTAACCAAAATGAAATCCTGACACTAAGCCTAAGCCTAAACCTTGATTCGATGAACAAAAACTCGAATACTAACTATAACAAACTCTCACCATAACTTTAACTCTAAATGTGCTCGTTTCTAACCCTTACACTAAGTCGTCAATTTCAACACGAACCCTAAGCCTAAATGCACTCTATTCTAACCAAAATGCAATCCTGACACTAAGCCTAACCCTAAACCTCGATTCTACGAACAACAACTCTAATACTAACTATTACAAATTCTCGCCATAACTCTAACTCTAAATGTGCTCGTTTCTAACCCTAACACTAACTCGTCAATTTCAACACTAACCCTAAGCTTAAATGCACTCTAGTCTAACCAAAATGCAATCCTGACACTAAGCCTAACACTAAACCTCCGTTCTACGAAAAAAAACTCTAATACTAACTACAAGGAATTGTCACCGTAACTCTAACCCTAAATGTGCTCGTTTTTAACCCTAACACCAAGTCGTCAATTTCAACACTAACCCTAAGCCTAAATGCACTCTATTCTAACCAAAATGCAATCCGGACACTAAGCCTAACACTAAACCTCGATTCTACGAAAAAAAACTCTACTACTAACTACAAGGAATTGTCACCATAAGTGTAATCCTAAATGTGTTCGTTTCTAACCCTTACACTAGTCGTCAATTTCAACACTAACCCTAAGCCTAAATGCACACTATTCTAACCAAAATGCAATCCTGATACTAAGCCTAACACTAAACCTCGATTCTACGAAAAAAAACTCTACTACTAACTACAAGGAATTGTCACCATAAGTGTAATCCTAAATGTGTTCGTTTCTAACCCTTACACTAGTCGTCAATTTCAACACTAACCCTAAGCCTAAATGCACACTATTCTAACCAAAATGCAATCCTGATACTAAGCCTAACACTAAACCTCGATTCTACGAAAAAAAACACTACTATTAACTACAAGGAATTGTCACCATAACTCTAACCCTAAATGTGTTAGTTTCTAACCCTTACAGTAAGTCGTCAATTTCAACACTAATCCTATGCGTAAATGCACTCTATTCTAACCAAAATGAAATCCTGACACGAAGCCTAAGCCTAAACCTTGATTCGATGAACAAAAACTCGAATACTAACTATAAAAAACTCTCACCATAAGTCTAACCCTAAATGTGTTCGTTTCTAACCCTTACACTAAGTCGTCAATTTCAACACGAACCCTAAGCCTAAATGCACTCTATTCTAACCAAAATGCAATCCTGACACTAAGCCTAACACTAAACCTCGATTCAAAGAAAAAAAACTCTTCTACTACCTATAACGAATTCTCACCATAACTCTAACACTGAATGTACTCGTTTCTAACCCTTACACTAAGTCGTCAATTTCAACACTAACCCTAAGCCTAAATGCACTCTATTCTAAGCAAAATGCTATCCTGACACTAAGCCTAACACTAAACCTCCGTTCTACGAAAAAAAACCTCTTCTACTACCTATAACGAATTCTCACCATAACTCTAACCCTAAATGTTCTAGTTTCTAACCCTTACAGTAAGTCGTCAATTTCAACACTAATCCTATGCCTAAATGTACTCTATTCTAACCAAAATGAAATCCTGACACTAAGCCTAAGCCTAAACCTTGATCCGATGAACAAAAACTCTAATACTAACTATAACAAACTCTCACCATAACTCTAACTCTAAATGTGCTCGTTTCTAACCCTTACACTAAGTCGTCAATTTCAACACGAACCCTAAGCCTAAATGCACTCTATTCTAACCAAAATGCAATCCCGACACTAAGCCTAAGCCTAAACCTTGATCCGATGAACAAAAACTCTAATACTAACTATAACAAACTCTCACCATAACTCTAACTCTAAATGTGCTCGTTTCTAACCCTTACACTAAGTCGTCAATTTCAACACGAACCCTAAGCCTAAATGCACTCTATTCTAACCAAAATGCAATCCTGACACTAAGCCTAACCCTAAACCTCGATTCTACGAACAACAACTCTAATACTATTACAAATTCTCGCCATAACTCTAACTCTAAATGTGCTCGTTTCTAACCCTAACACTAACTCGTCAATTTCAACACTAACCCTAAGCTTAAATGCACTCTAGTCTAACCAAAATGCAATCCTGACACTAAGCCTAACACTAAACCTCGATTCTACGAAAAAAAACTCTACTACTAACTACAAGGAATTGTTACCATAAGTGTAATCCTAAATGTGTTCGTTTCTAACCCTTACACTAGTCGTCAATTTCAACACTAACCCTAAGCCTAAATGCACACTATTCTAACCAAAATGCAATCCTGATACTAAGCCTAACACTAAACCTCGATTCTACGAAAAAAAAACACTACTATTAACTACAAGGAATTGTCACCATAACTCTAACCCTAAATGTGTTAGTTTCTAACCCTTACAGTAAGTCGTCAATTTCAACACTAATCCTATGCGTAAATGCACTCTATTCTAACCAAAATGAAATCCTGACACTAAGCCTAAGCCTAAACCTTGATTCGATGAACAAAAACTCGAATACTAACTATAACAAACTCTCACCATAACTTTAACTCTAAATGTGCTCGTTTCTAACCCTTACACTAAGTCGTCAATTTCAACACGAACCCTAAGCCTAAATGCACTCTATTCTAACCAAAATGCAATCCTGACACTAAGCCTAACCCTAAACCTCGATTCTACGAACAACAACTCTAATACTAACTATTACAAATTCTCGCCATAACTCTAACTCTAAATGTGCTCGTTTCTAACCCTAACACTAACTCGTCAATTTCAACACTAACCCTAAGCTTAAATGCACTCTAGTCTAACCAAAATGCAATCCTGACACTAAGCCTAACACTAAACCTCCGTTCTACGAAAAAAAACTCTAATACTAACTACAAGGAATTGTCACCGTAACTCTAACCCTAAATGTGCTCGTTTTTAACCCTAACACCAAGTCGTCAATTTCAACACTAACCCTAAGCCTAAATGCACTCTATTCTAACCAAAATGCAATCCGGACACTAAGCCTAACACTAAACCTCGATTCTACGAAAAAAAACTCTACTACTAACTACAAGGAATTGTCACCATAAGTGTAATCCTAAATGTGTTCGTTTCTAACCCTTACACTAGTCGTCAATTTCAACACTAACCCTAAGCCTAAATGCACACTATTCTAACCAAAATGCAATCCTGATACTAAGCCTAACACTAAACCTCGATTCTACGAAAAAAAACTCTACTACTAACTACAAGGAATTGTCACCATAAGTGTAATCCTAAATGTGTTCGTTTCTAACCCTTACACTAGTCGTCAATTTCAACACTAACCCTAAGCCTAAATGCACACTATTCTAACCAAAATGCAATCCTGATACTAAGCCTAACACTAAACCTCGATTCTACGAAAAAAAACACTACTATTAACTACAAGGAATTGTCACCATAACTCTAACCCTAAATGTGTTAGTTTCTAACCCTTACAGTAAGTCGTCAATTTCAACACTAATCCTATGCGTAAATGCACTCTATTCTAACCAAAATGAAATCCTGACACGAAGCCTAAGCCTAAACCTTGATTCGATGAACAAAAACTCGAATACTAACTATAAAAAACTCTCACCATAAGTCTAACCCTAAATGTGTTCGTTTCTAACCCTTACACTAAGTCGTCAATTTCAACACGAACCCTAAGCCTAAATGCACTCTATTCTAACCAAAATGCAATCCTGACACTAAGCCTAACACTAAACCTCGATTCAAAGAAAAAAAACTCTTCTACTACCTATAACGAATTCTCACCATAACTCTAACACTGAATGTACTCGTTTCTAACCCTTACACTAAGTCGTCAATTTCAACACTAACCCTAAGCCTAAATGCACTCTATTCTAAGCAAAATGCTATCCTGACACTAAGCCTAACACTAAACCTCCGTTCTACGAAAAAAAACCTCTTCTACTACCTATAACGAATTCTCACCATAACTCTAACCCTAAATGTTCTAGTTTCTAACCCTTACAGTAAGTCGTCAATTTCAACACTAATCCTATGCCTAAATGTACTCTATTCTAACCAAAATGAAATCCTGACACTAAGCCTAAGCCTAAACCTTGATCCGATGAACAAAAACTCTAATACTAACTATAACAAACTCTCACCATAACTCTAACTCTAAATGTGCTCGTTTCTAACCCTTACACTAAGTCGTCAATTTCAACACGAACCCTAAGCCTAAATGCACTCTATTCTAACCAAAATGCAATCCCGACACTAAGCCTAAGCCTAAACCTTGATCCGATGAACAAAAACTCTAATACTAACTATAACAAACTCTCACCATAACTCTAACTCTAAATGTGCTCGTTTCTAACCCTTACACTAAGTCGTCAATTTCAACACGAACCCTAAGCCTAAATGCACTCTATTCTAACCAAAATGCAATCCTGACACTAAGCCTAACCCTAAACCTCGATTCTACGAACAACAACTCTAATACTATTACAAATTCTCGCCATAACTCTAACTCTAAATGTGCTCGTTTCTAACCCTAACACTAACTCGTCAATTTCAACACTAACCCTAAGCTTAAATGCACTCTAGTCTAACCAAAATGCAATCCTGACACTAAGCCTAACACTAAACCTCGATTCTACGAAAAAAAACTCTACTACTAACTACAAGGAATTGTTACCATAAGTGTAATCCTAAATGTGTTCGTTTCTAACCCTTACACTAGTCGTCAATTTCAACACTAACCCTAAGCCTAAATGCACACTATTCTAACCAAAATGCAATCCTGATACTAAGCCTAACACTAAACCTCGATTCTACGAAAAAAAAACACTACTATTAACTACAAGGAATTGTCACCATAACTCTAACCCTAAATGTGTTAGTTTCTAACCCTTACAGTAAGTCGTCAATTTCAACACTAATCCTATGCGTAAATGCACTCTATTCTAACCAAAATGAAATCCTGACACTAAGCCTAAGCCTAAACCTTGATCCGATGAACAAAAACTCTAATACTAACTATAACAAACTCTCACCATAACTCTAACTCTAAATGTGCTCGTTTCTAACCCTTACACTAAGTCGTCAATTTCAACACTAACCCTAAGCCTAAATGCACTCTATTCTAACCAAAATGCAATCCTGACACTAAGCGTAACGCTAAACCTCGATTCTATGAACAAAAACTCTAATACTAACTATTACAAATTCTCACCATAACTCTAACTCTAAATGTGCTCGTTTCTAACCCTAACACTAACTCGTCAATTTCAACACTAACCCTAAGCCTAAATGCCCTCTATTCTAACCAAAATGCAATCCGGACACTAAGCCTAACACTAAACCTCGATTCTACGAAAAAAAACTCTACTACTAACTACAAGGAATTGTCACCATAAGTGTAATCCTAAATGTGTTCGTTTCTAACCCTTACACTAGTCGTCAATTTCAACACTAACCCTAAGCCTAAATGCACACTATTCTAACCAAAATGCAATCCTGATACTAAGCCTAACACTAAACCTCGATTCTACGAAAAAAAACTCTACTACTAACTACAAGGAATTGTCACCATAAGTGTAATCCTAAATGTGTTCGTTTCTAACCCTTACACTAGTCGTCAATTTCAACACTAACCCTAAGCCTAAATGCACACTATTCTAACCAAAATGCAATCCTGATACTAAGCCTAACACTAAACCTCGATTCTACGAAAAAAAACACTACTATTAACTACAAGGAATTGTCACCATAACTCTAACCCTAAATGTGTTAGTTTCTAACCCTTACAGTAAGTCGTCAATTTCAACACTAATCCTATGCGTAAATGCACTCTATTCTAACCAAAATGAAATCCTGACACGAAGCCTAAGCCTAAACCTTGATTCGATGAACAAAAACTCGAATACTAACTATAAAAAACTCTCACCATAAGTCTAACCCTAAATGTGTTCGTTTCTAACCCTTACACTAAGTCGTCAATTTCAACACGAACCCTAAGCCTAAATGCACTCTATTCTAACCAAAATGCAATCCTGACACTAAGCCTAACACTAAACCTCGATTCAAAGAAAAAAAACTCTTCTACTACCTATAACGAATTCTCACCATAACTCTAACACTGAATGTGTTCGTTTCTAACCGTTACACTAAATCGTCAATTTCAACACTAACCCTAAGCCTAAATGCACTCTATTCTAAGCAAAATGCTATCCTGACACTAAGCCTAACACTAAACCTCCGTTCTACGAAAAAAAAACTCTTCTACTACCTATAACGAATTCTCACCATAACTCTAACCCTAAATGTTCTAGTTTCTAACCCTTACAGTAAGTCGTCAATTTCAACACTAATCCTATGCCTAAATGTACTCTATTCTAACCAAAATGAAATCCTGACACTAAGCCTAAGCCTAAACCTTGATCCGATGAACAAAAACTCTAATACTAACTATAACAAACTCTCACCATAACTCTAACTCTAAATGTGCTCGTTTCTAACCCTTACACTAAGTCGTCAATTTCAAAACGAACCCTAAGCCTAAATGCACTCTATTCTAACCAAAATGCAATCCTGACACTAAGCCTAACCCTAAACCTCGATTCTACGAACAACAACTCTAATACTATTACAAATTCTCGCCATAACTCTAACTCTAAATGTGCTCGTTTCTAACCCTAACACTAACTCGTCAATTTCAACACTAACCCTAAGCTTAAATGCACTCTAGTCTAACCAAAATGCAATCCTGACACTAAGCCTAACACTAAACCTCGATTCTACGAAAAAAAACTCTACTACTAACTACAAGGAATTGTTACCATAAGTGTAATCCTAAATGTGTTCGTTTCTAACCCTTACACTAGTCGTCAATTTCAACACTAACCCTAAGCCTAAATGCACACTATTCTAACCAAAATGCAATCCTGATACTAAGCCTAACACTAAACCTCGATTCTACGAAAAAAAAACACTACTATTAACTACAAGGAATTGTCACCATAACTCTAACCCTAAATGTGTTAGTTTCTAACCCTTACAGTAAGTCGTCAATTTCAACACTAATCCTATGCGTAAATGCACTCTATTCTAACCAAAATGAAATCCTGACACTAAGCCTAAGCCTAAACCTTGATTCGATGAACAAAAACTCGAATACTAACTATAACAAACTCTCACCATAACTTTAACTCTAAATGTGCTCGTTTCTAACCCTTACACTAAGTCGTCAATTTCAACACGAACCCTAAGCCTAAATGCACTCTATTCTAACCAAAATGCAATCCCGACACTAAGCCTAACCCTAAACCTCGATTCTACGAACAACAACTCTAATACTAACTATTACAAATTCTCGCCATAACTCTAACTCTAAATGTGCTCGTTTCTAACCCTAACACTAACTCTTCAATTTCAACACTAACCCTAAGCTTAAATGCACTCTAGTCTAACCAAAATGCAATCCTGACACTAAGCCTAACACTAAACCTCCGTTCTACGAAAAAAAACTCTAATACTAACTACAAGGAATTGTCACCATAACTCTAACCCTAAATGTGCTCGTTTTTAACCCTAACACCAAGTCGTCAATTTCAACACTAACCCTAAGCCTAAATGCACTCTATTCTAACCAAAATGCAATCCGGACACTAAGCCTAACACTAAACCTCGATTCTACGAAAAAAAACTCTACTACTAACTACAAGGAATTGTCACCATAAGTGTAATCCTAAATGTGTTCGTTTCTAACCCTTACACTAGTCGTCAATTTCAACACTAACCCTAAGCCTAAATGCACACTATTCTAACCAAAATGCAATCCTGATACTAAGCCTAACACTAAACCTCGATTCTACGAAAAAAAACTCTACTACTAACTACAAGGAATTGTCACCATAAGTGTAATCCTAAATGTGTTCGTTTCTAACCCTTACACTAGTCGTCAATTTCAACACTAACCCTAAGCCTAAATGCACACTATTCTAACCAAAATGCAATCCTGATACTAAGCCTAACACTAAACCTCGATTCTACGAAAAAAAACACTACTATTAACTACAAGGAATTGTCACCATAACTCTAACCCTAAATGTGTTAGTTTCTAACCCTTACAGTAAGTCGTCAATTTCAACACTAATCCTATGCGTAAATGCACTCTATTCTAACCAAAATGAAATCCTGACACGAAGCCTAAGCCTAAACCTTGATTCGATGAACAAAAACTCGAATACTAACTATAAAAAACTCTCACCATAAGTCTAACCCTAAATGTGTTCGTTTCTAACCCTTACACTAAGTCGTCAATTTCAACACGAACCCTAAGCCTAAATGCACTCTATTCTAACCAAAATGCAATCCTGACACTAAGCCTAACACTAAACCTCGATTCAAAGAAAAAAAACTCTTCTACTACCTATAACGAATTCTCACCATAACTCTAACACTGAATGTACTCGTTTCTAACCCTTACACTAAGTCGTCAATTTCAACACTAACCCTAAGCCTAAATGCACTCTATTCTAAGCAAAATGCTATCCTGACACTAAGCCTAACACTAAACCTCCGTTCTACGAAAAAAAACCTCTTCTACTACCTATAACGAATTCTCACCATAACTCTAACCCTAAATGTTCTAGTTTCTAACCCTTACAGTAAGTCGTCAATTTCAACACTAATCCTATGCCTAAATGTACTCTATTCTAACCAAAATGAAATCCTGACACTAAGCCTAAGCCTAAACCTTGATCCGATGAACAAAAACTCTAATACTAACTATAACAAACTCTCACCATAACTCTAACTCTAAATGTGCTCGTTTCTAACCCTTACACTAAGTCGTCAATTTCAACACGAACCCTAAGCCTAAATGCACTCTATTCTAACCAAAATGCAATCCTGACACTAAGCCTAACCCTAAACCTCGATTCTACGAACAACAACTCTAATACTAACTATTACAAATTCTCGCCATAACTCTAACGCTAAATGTGCTCGTTTCTAACCCTAACACTAACTCGTCAATTTCAACACTAACCCTAAGCTTAAATGCACTCTATTCTAACCAAAATGCAATCCTGACACTAAGCCTAACCCTAAACCTCGATTCTACGAAAAAAAACTCTACTACTAACTACAAGGAATTGTCACCATAAGTGTAATCCTAAATGTGTTCGTTTCTAACCCTTACACTAGTCGTCAATTTCAACACTAACCCTAAGCCTAAATGCACGCTATTCTAACCAAAATGCAATCCTGATACTAAGCCTAACACTAAACCTCGATTCTACGAAAAAAAACACTACTATTAACTACAAGGAATTGTCACCATAACTCTAACCCTAAATGTGTTAGTTTCTAACCCTTACAGTAAGTCGTCAATTTCAACACTAATCCTATGCGTAAATGCACTCTATTCTAACCAAAATGAAATCCTGACACGAAGCCTAAGCCTAAACCTTGATTCGATGAACAAAAACTCTAATACTAACTATAACAAACTCTCACCATAAGTCTAACTCTAAATGTGCTCGTTTCTAACCCTTACACTAAGTCGTCAATTTCAACACAAACCCTAAGCCTAAATGCACTCTATTCTAACCAAAAGGCAATCCTGATACTAAGCCTAACACTAAACCTCGATTCTACGAAAAAACTCTACTACTAACTACAAGGAATTGTCACCATAACTGTAACCCTAAATGTGTTCGTTTCTAACCCTTACACTAAGTCGTCAATTTCAACACTAACACTAAGCCTAAATGCTCTCTATTCTAAGCAAAATGCAATCCTGACACTAAGCCTAACACTAAACCTCGATTCTACGAAAAAAAACTCTAATACTAACTACAAGGAATTGTCACCATAACTCTAACCCTAAATGTGCTCGTTTTTAACCCTAACACCAAGTCGTCAATTTGAACACTAACCCTAAGCCTAAATGCACTCTATTCTAACCAAAATGCAATCCGGACACTAAGCCTAACCCTAAACCTCGATTCTACAAACAACAACTCTAATACTAACTATTACAAATTCTCACCATAACTCTAACTCTAAATGTGCTCGTTTCTAACCCTAACACTAACTCGTCAATTTCAACACTAACCCTAAGCCTAAATGCCCTCTTTTCTAACCAAAATGCAATACTGACACTAAGCCTAACCCTAAACCTCGATTCTACGAACAAAAACCCTAGACCTAACCCAAACGAATTCTAACCGTAACTCTAACCCTAAATGTGTTCGTTTCTAACCCTAACACTAACTCGTCAAATTCAACACTAACCCTAAGCTTAAATGAACTCTATTCTAACCAAAATGCAATCCTGATACTAAGCCTAACACTAAACCTCGATTCTACGAAAAAAAACACTACTACTAACTACAAGGAATTGTGACCATAACTCTAACCCTAAATGTGTTCGTTTCTAACCCTTACACTAAGTCGTCAATTTCAACACTAACACTAAGCCTAAATGCACTCTATTCTAACCAAAATGCAATCCCGACACTAAGCCTAACCCTAAACCTCGATTCTACAAACAACAACTCTAATACTAACTATTACAAATTCTCACCATAACTCTAACTCTAAATGTGCTCGTTTCTAACCCTAACACTAACTCGTCAATTTCAACACTAACCCTAAGCCTAAATGCCCTCTATTCTAACCAAAATGCAATCCTGACACTAAGCCTAACCCTAAACCTCGATTCTACGAACAAAAACCCTAGACCTAACCCAAACGAATTCTAACCGTAACTCTAACCCTAAATGTGCTCGTTTCTAACCCTTACACTAAGTCGTCAATTACAACACTAACCCTAAGCCTAAATGCACGCTATTGTAACCAAAATGCAATCCTGATACTAAGCCTAACACTAAACCTCGATTCTACGAAAAAAAACACTACTACTAACTACAAGGAATTGTCACCATAACTCTAACCCTAAATGTGTTCGTTTCTAACCGTTACACTAAATCGTCAATTTCAACACTAACCCTAAGCCTAAATGCACTCTATTCTAAGCAAAATGCTATCCTGACACTAAGCCTAACACTAAACCTCCGTTCTACGAAAAAAAAACTCTTCTACTACCTATAACGAATTCTCACCATAACTCTAACCCTAAATGTTCTAGTTTCTAACCCTTACAGTAAGTCGTCAATTTCAACACTAATCCTATGCCTAAATGTACTCTATTCTAACCAAAATGAAATCCTGACACTAAGCCTAAGCCTAAACCTTGATCCGATGAACAAAAACTCTAATACTAACTATAACAAACTCTCACCATAACTCTAACTCTAAATGTGCTCGTTTCTAACCCTTACACTAAGTCGTCAATTTCAACACGAACCCTAAGCCTAAATGCACTCTATTCTAACCAAAATGCAATCCTGACACTAAGCCTAACCCTAAACCTCGATTCTACGAACAACAACTCTAATACTAACTATTACAAATTCTCGCCATAACTCTAACGCTAAATGTGCTCGTTTCTAACCCTAACACTAACTCGTCAATTTCAACACTAACCCTAAGCTTAAATGCACTCTATTCTAACCAAAATGCAATCCTGACACTAAGCCTAACCCTAAACCTCGATTCTACGAAAAAAAACTCTACTACTAACTACAAGGAATTGTCACCATAAGTGTAATCCTAAATGTGTTCGTTTCTAACCCTTACACTAGTCGTCAATTTCAACACTAACCCTAAGCCTAAATGCACGCTATTCTAACCAAAATGCAATCCTGATACTAAGCCTAACACTAAACCTCGATTCTACGAAAAAAAACACTACTATTAATTACAAGGAATTGTCACCATAACTCTAACCCTAAATGTGTTAGTTTCTAACCCTTACAGTAAGTCGTCAATTTCAACACTAATCCTATGCGTAAATGCACTCTATTCTAACCAAAATGAAATCCTGACACGAAGCCTAAGCCTAAACCTTGATTCGATGAACAAAAACTCTAATACTAACTATAACAAACTCTCACCATAAGTCTAACTCTAAATGTGCTCGTTTCTAACCCTTACACTAAGTCGTCAATTTCAACACAAACCCTAAGCCTAAATGCACTCTATTCTAACCAAAAGGCAATCCTGATACTAAGCCTAACACTAAACCTCGATTCTACGAAAAAACTCTACTACTAACTACAAGGAATTGTCACCATAACTGTAACCCTAAATGTGTTCGTTTCTAACCCTTACACTAAGTCGTCAATTTCAACACTAACACTAAGCCTAAATGCTCTCTATTCTAAGCAAAATGCAATCCTGACACTAAGCCTAACACTAAACCTCGATTCTACGAAAAAAAACTCTAATACTAACTACAAGGAATTGTCACCATAACTCTAACCCTAAATGTGCTCGTTTTTAACCCTAACACCAAGTCGTCAATTTGAACACTAACCCTAAGCCTAAATGCACTCTATTCTAACCAAAATGCAATCCGGACACTAAGCCTAACCCTAAACCTCGATTCTACAAACAACAACTCTAATACTAACTATTACAAATTCTCACCATAACTCTAACTCTAAATGTGCTCGTTTCTAACCCTAACACTAACTCGTCAATTTCAACACTAACCCTAAGCCTAAATGCCCTCTATTCTAACCAAAATGCAATACTGACACTAAGCCTAACCCTAAACCTCGATTCTACGAACAAAAACCCTAGACCTAACCCAAACGAATTCTAACCGTAACTCTAACCCTAAATGTGTTCGTTTCTAACCCTAACACTAACTCGTCAAATTCAACACTAACCCTAAGCTTAAATGAACTCTATTCTAACCAAAATGCAATCCTGATACTAAGCCTAACACTAAACCTCGATTCTACGAAAAAAAACACTACTACTAACTACAAGGAATTGTGACCATAACTCTAACCCTAAATGTGTTCGTTTCTAACCCTTACACTAAGTCGTCAATTTCAACACTAACACTAAGCCTAAATGCACTCTATTCTAACCAAAATGCAATCCCGACACTAAGCCTAACCCTAAACCTCGATTCTACAAACAACAACTCTAATACTAACTATTACAAATTCTCACCATAACTCTAACTCTAAATGTGCTCGTTTCTAACCCTAACACTAACTCGTCAATTTCAACACTAACCCTAAGCCTAAATGCCCTCTATTCTAACCAAAATGCAATCCTGACACTAAGCCTAACCCTAAACCTCGATTCTACGAACAAAAACCCTAGACCTAACCCAAACGAATTCTAACCGTAACTCTAACCCTAAATGTGCTCGTTTCTAACCCTTACACTAAGTCGTCAATTACAACACTAACCCTAAGCCTAAATGCACGCTATTGTAACCAAAATGCAATCCTGATACTAAGCCTAACACTAAACCTCGATTCTACGAAAAAAAACACTACTACTAACTACAAGGAATTGTCACCATAACTCTAACCCTAAATGTGTTCGTTTCTAACCGTTACACTAAATCGTCAATTTCAACACTAACCCTAAGCCTAAATGCACTCTATTCTAAGCAAAATGCTATCCTGACACTAAGCCTAACACTAAACCTCCGTTCTACGAAAAAAAAACTCTTCTACTACCTATAACGAATTCTCACCATAACTCTAACCCTAAATGTTCTAGTTTCTAACCCTTACAGTAAGTCGTCAATTTCAACACTAATCCTATGCCTAAATGTACTCTATTCTAACCAAAATGAAATCCTGACACTAAGCCTAAGCCTAAACCTTGATCCGATGAACAAAAACTCTAATACTAACTATAACAAACTCTCACCATAACTCTAACTCTAAATGTGCTCGTTTCTAACCCTTACAATAAGTCGTCAATTTCAACACTAACCCTAAGCCTAAATGCACTCTATTCTAACCAAAATGCAATCCTGACACTAAGCCTAACCCTAAACCTCGATTCTACGAACAACAACTCTAATACTAACTATTACAAATTCTCGCCATAACTCTAACTCTAAATGTGCTCGTTTCTAACCCTAACACTAACTCGTCAATTTCAACACTAACCCTAAGCTTAAATGCACTCTAGTCTAACCAAAATGCAATCCTGACACTAAGCCTAACCCTAAACCTCGATTCTACGAAAAAAAACTCTACTACTAAGTACAAGGAATTGTCACCATAAGTGTAATCCTAAATGTGTTCGTTTCTAACCCTGACACTAGTCGTCAATTTCAACACTAACCCTAAGCCTAAATGCACACTATTCTAACCAAAATGCAATCCTGATACTAAGCCTAACACTAAACCTCGATTCTACGAAAAAAAACACTACTATTAACTACAAGGAATTGTCACCATAACTCTAACCCTATATGTGTTAGTTTCTGACCCTTACAGTAAGTCGTCATTTTCAACACTAATCCTATGCGTAAATGCACTCTATTCTAACCAAAATGAAATCCTGACACGAAGCCTAAGCCTAAACCTTGATTCGATGAACAAAAACTCTAATACTAACTATAACAAACTCTCACCATAAGTCTAACCCTAAATGTGCTCGTTTCTAACCCTTACACTAAGTCGTCAATTTCAACACTAACCCTAAGCCTAATTGCACTCTATTCTAACCAAAATGCAATCCTGATACTAAGCCTAACACTAAACCTCGATTCTACGAACAACAACTCTACTACTAACTACAAGGAATTGTCACCATAACTGTAACCCTAAATGTGTTCGTTTCTAACCCTTACACTAAGTCGTCAATTTCAACACTAACACTAAGCCTAAATGCTCTCTATTCTAAGCAAAATGCAATCCTGACACTAAGCCTAACACTAAACCTCGATTCTACGAAAAAAAACTCTAATACTAACTACAAGGAATTGTCACCATAACTCTAACCCTAAATGTGCTCGTTTTTAACCCTAACACCAAGTCGTCAATTTCAACACTAACCCTAAGCCTAAATGCACTCTATTCTAACCAAAATGCAATCCGGACACTAAGCCTAACCCTAAACCTCGATTCTACAAACAACAACTCTAATACTAACTATTACAAATTCTCACCATAACTCTAACTCTAAATGTGCTCGTTTCTAACCCTAACACGAACTCGTCAATTTCAACACTAACCCTAAGCCTAAATGCCCTCTATTCTATTCAAAATGCAATACTGACAGTAAGCCTAACCCTAAACCTCGATTCTACGAACAAAAACCCTAGACCTAACCCAAACGAATTCTAACCCTAACTCTAACCCTAAATGTGCTCGTTTCTAACCCTTACAATAAGTCGTCAATTTCAACACTAACACTAAGCCTAAATGCTCTCTATTCTAAGCAAAATGCAATCCTGACACTAAGCCTAACACTAAACCTCGATTCTACGAAAAAAAACACTAATACTAACTACAAGGAATAGTCACCATAACTCTAACCCTAAATGTGCTCGTTTCTAACCCTAACACTAAGTTGTCAATTTCAACACGAACCCTAAGCCTAAATGCACTCTATTCTAACCAAAATGCAATCCCGACACTAAGCCTAACCCTAAACCTCGATTCTACGAAAAAAAACACTACTACTAACTACAAGGAATTGTGACCATAACTCTAACCCTAAATGTGTTCGTTTCTAACCCTTACAGTAAGTCGTCAATTTCAACACTAATCCTATGCGTAAATGCACTCTATTCTAACCAAAATGAAATCCTGACACGAAGCCTAAGCCTAAACCTTGATTCGATGAACAAAAACTCTAATACTAACTATAACAAACTCTCACCATAAGTCTAACTCTAAATGTGCTCGTTTCTAACCCTTACACTAAGTCGTCAATTTCAACACAAACCCTAAGCCTAAATGCACTCTATTCTAACCAAAAGGCAATCCTGATACTAAGCCTAACACTAAACCTCGATTCTACGAAAAAAACTCTACTACTAACTACAAGGAATTGTCACCATAACTCTAACCCTAAATGTGTTCGTTTCTAACCCTTACACTAAGTCGTCAATTTCAACACTAACACTAAGCCTAAATGGTCTCTATTCTAAGCAAAATGCAATCCTGACACTAAGCCTAACACTAAACCTCCGTTCTACGAAAAAAAACTCTAATACTAACTACAAGGAATTGTCACCATAACTCTAACCCTAAATGTGCTCGTTTTTAACCCTAACACCAAGTCGTCAATTTGAACACTAACCCTAAGCCTAAATGCACTCTATTCTAACCAAAATGCAATCCGGACACTAAGCCTAACCCTAAACCTCGATTCTACAAACAACTCTAATACTAACTATTACAAATTCTCACCATAACTCTAACTCTAAATGTGCTCGTTTCTAACCCTAACACTAACTCGTCAATTTCAACACTAACCCTAAGCCTAAATGCCCTCTATTCTAACCAAAATGCAATACTGACACTAAGCCTAACCCTAAACCTCGATTCTACGAACAAAAACCCTAGACCTAACCCAAACGAATTCTAACCGTAACTCTAACCCTAAATGTGCTCGTTTCTAACCCTTACAATAAGTCGTCAATTTCAACACTAACACTAAGCCTAAATGCTCTCTATTCTAAGCAAAATGCAATCCTGACACTAAGCCTAACACTAAACCTCGATTCTACGAAAAAAAACACTAATACTAACTACAAGGAATTGTCACCATAACTCTAACCCTAAATGTGCTCGTTTCTAACCCTAACACTAAGTTGTCAATTTCGACACGAACCCTAAGCCTAAATGCACTCTATTCTAACCAAAATGCAATTCCGACACTAAGCCTAACCCTAAACCTCGATTCTACGAAAAAAAACACTACTACTAACTACAAGGAATTGTGACCATAACTCTAACCCTAAATGTGTTCGTTTCTAACCCTTACAGTAAGTCGTCAATTTCAACACTAACACTAAGCCTAAATGCTCTCTATTCTAAGCAAAATGCAATCCTGACACTAAGCCTAACACTAAACCTCGATTCTACGAAAAAAAACACTAATACTAACTACAAGGAATTGTCACCATAACTCTAACCCTAAATGTGCTCGTTTCTAACCCTAACACTAAGTTGTCAATTTCAACACGAACCCTAAGCCTAAATGCACTCTATTCTAACCAAAATGCAATCCCGACACTAAGCCTAACCCTAAACCTCGATTCTACAAACAACAACTCTAATACTATTACAAATTCTCACCATAACCTTAACTCTAAATGTGCTCGTTTCTAACCCTAACACTAATTTCAACACTAACCCTAAGCCTAAATGCCCTCTATTATAACCAAAATTCAATACTGACACTAAGCCTAACCCTAAACCTCGATTCTACGAACAAAAACCCTAGCCCTAATCCAAACGAATTCTAACCGTAACTCTAACCCTAAATGTGTTCGTTTCTAACCCTTACACTAAGTCGTCAATTTCAACACAAACCCTAAGCCTAAATGCACTCTATTCTAAGCAAAATGCTATCCTGACACTAAGCCTAACACTAAACCTCCGTTCTACGAAAAAAAAACTCTTCTACTACCTATAACGAATTCTCACCATAACTCTAACCCTAAATGTTCTAGTTTCTAACCCTTACAGTAAGTCGTCAATTTCAACACTAATCCTATGCCTAAATGTTCTCTATTCTAACCAAAATGAAATCCTGACACTAAGCCTAAGCCTAAACCTTGATCCGATGAACAAAAACTCTAATACTAACTATAACAAACTCTCACCATAACTCTAACTCTAAATGTGCTCGTTTCTAACCCTTACAATAAGTCGTCAATTTCAACACTAACCCTAAGCCTAAATGCACTCTATTCTAACCAAAATGCAATCCTGACACTAAGCCTAACCCTAAACCTCGATTCTACGAACAACAACTCTAATACTATTACAAATTCTCGCCATAACTCTAACTCTAAATGTGCTCGTTTCTAACCCTAACACTAACTCGTCAATTTCAACACTAACCCTAAGCTTAAATGCACTCTAGTCTAACCAAAATGCAATCCTGACACTAAGCCTAACCCTAAACCTCGATTCTACGAAAAAAAACTCTACTACTAACTACAAGGAATTGTCACCATAAGTGTAATCCTAAATGTGTTCGTTTCTAACCCTTACACTAGTCGTCAATTTCAACACTAACCCTAAGCCTAAATGCACACTATTCTAACCAAAATGCAATCCTGATACTAAGCCTAACACTAAACCTCGATTCTACGAAAAAAAACACTACTATTAACTACAAGGAATTGTCACCATAACTCTAACCCTAAATGTGTTAGTTTCTAACCCTTACAGTAAGTCGTCAATTTCAACACTAACCCTAAGCTTAAATGCACTCTATTCTAACCAAAATGAAATCCTGACACGAAGCCTAAGCCTAAACCTTGATTCGATGAACAAAAACTCTAATACTAACTATAACAAACTCTCACCATAAGTCTAACTCTAAATGTGCTCGTTTCTAACCCTTACACTAAGTCGTCAATTTCAACACAAACCCTAAGCCTAAATGCACTCTATTCTAACCAAAAGGCAATCCTGATACTAAGCCTAACACTAAACCTCGATTCTACGAAAAAAACTCTACTACTAACTACAAGGAATTGTCACCATAACTCTAACCCTAAATGTGTTCGTTTCTAACCCTTACACTAAGTCGTCAATTTCAACACTAACACTAAGCCTAAATGCTCTCTATTCTAAGCAAAATGCAATCCTGACACTAAGCCTAACACTAAACCTCCGTTCTACGAAAAAAAACTCTAATACTAACTACAAGGAATTGTCACCATAACTCTAACCCTAAATGTGCTCGTTTTTAACCCTAACACCAAGTCGTCAATTTGAACACTAACCCTAAGCCTAAATGCACTCTATTCTAACCAAAATGCAATCCGGACACTAAGCCTAACCCTAAACCTCGATTCTACAAACAACAACTCTAATACTAACTATTACAAATTCTCACCATAACTCTAACTCTAAATGTGCTCGTTTCTAACCCTAACACTAACTCGTCAATTTCAACACTAACCCTAAGCCTAAATGCCCTCTATTCTAACCAAAATGCAATACTGACACTAAGCCTAACCCTAAACCTCGATTCTACGAACAAAAACCCTAGACCTAACCCAAACGAATTCTAACCGTAACTCTAACCCTAAATGTGTTCGTTTCTAACCCTGACACTAACTCGTCAAATTCAACACTAACCCTAAGCTTAAATGAACTCTATTCTAACCAAAATGCAATCCTGATACTAAGCCTAACACTAAACCTCGATTCTACGAAAAAAAACACTACTACTAACTACAAGGAATTGTGACCATAACTCTAACCCTAAATGTGTTCGTTTCTAACCCTTACACTAAGTTGTCAATTTCAACACTAACACTAAGCCTAAATGCACTCTATTCTAACCAAAATGCAATCCTGACACTAAGCCTAACCCTAAACCTCGATTCTACAAACAACAACTCTAATACTATTACAAATTCTCACCATAACTCTAACTCTAAATGTGCTCGTTTCTAACCCTAACACTAACTCGTCAATTTCAACACTAACCCTAAGCCTAAATGCCCTCTATTCTAACCAAAATTCAATACTGACACTAAGCCTAACCCTAAACCTCGATTCTACGAACAAAAACCCTAGCCCTAATCCAAACGAATTCTAACCATAACTCTAACCCTAAATGTGTTCGTTTCTAACCCTTACACTAAGTCGTCAATTTCAACACAAACCCTAAGCCTAAATGCACTCTATTCTAACCAAAATGCAATCCTGACACTAAGCCTAACACGAAACCTCGATTCTACGAAAAAAAACTCTAATACTAACTACAAGGAATTGTCACCATAACTCTAACCCTAAATGTGCTCGTTTCTAACCCTTACACTAAGTCGTCAATTTCAACACTAACACTAAGCCTAAATGCACTCTATTCTAACCAAAATGCAATCCCGACACTAAGCCTAACCCTAAACCTCGATTCTACAAACAACAACTCTAATACTATTACAAATTCTCACCATAACTCTAACTCTAAATGTGCTCGTTTCTAACCCTAACACTAACTCGTCAATTTCAACACTAACCCTAAGCCTAAATGCACTCTATTCTAACCAAAATGCAATCCTGACACTAAGCCTAACACTAAACCTCGATTCTACGAAAAAAAACACTACTACTAACTACAAGGAATTGTGACCATAACTCTAACCCTAAATGTGTTCGTTTCTAACCCTTACACTAAGTCGTCAATTTCAACACTAACACTAAGCCTAAATGCTCTCTATTCTAAGCAAAATGCAATCCTGACACTAAGCCTAACACTAAACCTCGATTCTACGAAAAAAAACTCTAATACTAACTACAAGGAATTGTCACCATAACTCTAACCCTAAATGTGCTCGTTTCTAACCCTAACACTAAGTTGTCAATTTCAACACGAACCCTAAGCCTAAATGCACTCTATTCTAACCAAAATGCAATCCTGACACTAAGCCTAACCCTAAACCTCGATTCTACGAAAAAAAACACTACTACTAACTACAAGGAATTGTGACCATAACTCTAACCCTAAATGTGTTCGTTTCTAACCCTTACACTAAGTCGTCAATTTCAACACTAACACTAAGCCTAAATGCTCTCTATTCTAAGCAAAATGCAATCCTGACACTAAGCCTAACACTAAACCTCGATTCTACGAAAAAAAACTCTAATACTAACTACAAGGAATTGTCACCATAACTCTAACCCTAAATGTGCTCGTTTCTAACCCTAACACTAAGTTGTCAATTTCAACACGAACCCTAAGCCTAAATGCACTCTATTCTAACCAAAAGGCAATCCTGACACTAAGCCTAACCCTAAACCTCGATTCTACAAACAACAACTCTAATACTATTACAAATTCTCACCATAACTCTAACTCTAAATGTGCTCGTTTCTAACCCTAACACTAACTCGTCAATTTCAACACTAACCCTAAGCCTAAATGCCCTCTATTCTAACCAAAATTCAATACTGACACTAAGCCTAACCATAAACCTCGATTCTACGAACAAAAACCCTAGCCCTAATCCAAACGAATTCTAACCATAACTCTAACCCTAAATGTGTTCGTTTCTAACCCTTACACTAAGTCGTCAATTTCAACACAAACACTAAGCCTAAATGCACTCTATTCTAACCAAAATGCAATCCTGACACTAAGCCTAACACGAAACCTCGATTCTACGAAAAAAAACTCTAATACTAACTACAAGGAATTGTCACCATAACTCTAACCCTAAATGTGCTCGTTTCTAACCCTTACACTAAGTCGTCAATTTCAACACTAACCCTAAGCCTAAATGCACTCTATTCTAACGAAAATGCAATCCTGACACTAAGCCTAACCCTAAACCTCGATTCTACGAAAAAAAACTCTACTACTAACTACAAGGAATTGTCACCATAACTCTAACCCTAAATGTGCTCGTTTCTAACCCTTACACTAAGTCGTCAATTACAACACTAACCCTAAGCCTAAATGCACGCTATTGTAACCAAAATGCAATCCTGATACTAAGCCTAACACTAAACCTCGATTCTACGAAAAAAAACACTACTACTAACTACAAGGAATTGTCACCATAACTCTAACCCTAAATGTGTTCGTTTCTAACCGTTACACTAAATCGTCAATTTCAACACTAACCCTAAGCCTAAATGCACTCTATTCTAAGCAAAATGCTATCCTGACACTAAGCCTAACACTAAACCTCCGTTCTACGAAAAAAAACCTCTTCTACTACCTATAACGAATTCTCACCATAACTCTAACCCTAAATGTTCTAGTTTCTAACCCTTACACTAAGTCGTCAATTTCAACACTAATCCTATGCCTAAATGTACTCTATTCTAACCAAAATGAAATCCTGACACTAAGCCTAAGCCTAAACCTTGATCCGATGAACAAAAACTCTAATACTAACTATAACAAACTCTCACCATAACTCTAACTCTAAATGTGCTCGTTTCTAACCCTTACAATAAGTCGTCAATTTCAACACTAACCCTAAGCCTAAATGCACTCTATTCTAACCAAAATGCAATCCTGACACTAAGCCTAACCCTAAACCTCGATTCTACGAACAACAACTCTAATACTAACTATTACAAATTCTCGCCATAACTCTAACTCTAAATGTGCTCGTTTCTAACCCTAACACTAACTCGTCAATTTCAACACTAACCCTAAGCTTAAATGCACTCTAGTCTAACCAAAATGCAATCCTGACACTAAGCCTAACCCTAAACCTCGATTCTACGAAAAAAAACTCTACTACTAACTACAAGGAATTGTCACCATAAGTGTAATCCTAAATGTGTTCGTTTCTAACCCTTACACTAGTCGTCAATTTCAACACTAACCCTAAGCCTAAATGCACACTATTCTAACCAAAATGCAATCCTGATACTAAGCCTAACACTAAACCTCGATTCTACGAAAAAAAACACTACTATTAACTACAAGGAATTGTCACCATAACTCTAACCCTAAATGTGTTAGTTTCTAACCCTTACAGTAAGTCGTCAATTTCAACACTAATCCTATGCGTAAATGCACTCTATTCTAACCAAAATGAAATCCTGACACGAAGCCTAAGCCTAAACCTTGATTCGATGAACAAAAACTCTAATACTAACTATAACAAACTCTCACCATAAGTCTAACTCTAAATGTGCTCGTTTCTAACCCTTACACTAAGTCGTCAATTTCAACACAAACCCTAAGCCTAAATGCACTCTATTCTAACCAAAAGGCAATCCTGATACTAAGCCTAACACTAAACCTCGATTCTACGAAAAAAACTCTACTACTAACTACAAGGAATTGTCACCATAACTCTAACCCTAAATGTGTTCGTTTCTAACCCTTACACTAAGTCGTCAATTTCAACACTAACACTAAGCCTAAATGCTCTCTATTCTAAGCAAAATGCAATCCTGACACTAAGCCTAACACTAAACCTCCGTTCTACGAAAAAAAACTCTAATACTAACTACAAGGAATTGTCACCATAACTCTAACCCTAAATGTGCTCGTTTTTAACCCTAACACCAAGTCGTCAATTTGAACACTAACCCTAAGCCTAAATGCACTCTATTCTAACCAAAATGCAATCCGGACACTAAGCCTAACCCTAAACCTCGATTCTACAAACAACAACTCTAATACTAACTATTACAAATTCTCACCATAACTCTAACTCTAAATGTGCTCGTTTCTAACCCTAACACTAACTCGTCAATTTCAACACTAACCCTAAGCCTAAATGCCCTCTATTCTAACCAAAATGCAATACTGACACTAAGCCTAACCCTAAACCTCGATTCTACGAACAAAAACCCTAGACCTAACCCAAACGAATTCTAACCGTAACTCTAACCCTAAATGTGTTCGTTTCTAACCCTAACACTAACTCGTCAAATTCAACACTAACCCTAAGCTTAAATGAACTCTATTCTAACCAAAATGCAATCCTGATACTAAGCCTAACACTAAACCTCGATTCTACGAAAAAAAACACTACTACTAACTACAAGGAATTGTGACCATAACTCTAACCCTAAATGTGTTCGTTTCTAACCCTTACACTAAGTTGTCAATTTCAACACGAACCCTAAGCCTAAATGCACTCTATTCTAACCAAAATGCAATCCTGACACTAAGCCTAACCCTAAACCTCGATTCTACAAACAACAACTCTAATACTATTACAAATTCTCACCATAACTCTAACTCTAAATGTGCTCGTTTCTAACCCTAACACTAACTCGTCAATTTCAACACTAACCCTAAGCCTAAATGCCCTCTATTCTAACCAAAATTCAATACTGACACTAAGCCTAACCATAAACCTCGATTCTACGAACAAAAACCCTAGCCCTAATCCAAACGAATTCTAACCATAACTCTAACCCTAAATGTGTTCGTTTCTAACCCTTACACTAAGTCGTCAATTTCAACACAAACCCTAAGCCTAAATGCACTCTATTCTAACCAAAATGCAATCCTGACACTAAGCCTAACACGAAACCTCGATTCTACGAAAAAAAACTCTAATACTAACTACAAGGAATTGTCACCATAACTCTAACCCTAAATGTGCTCGTTTCTAACCCTTACACTAAGTCGTCAATTTCAACACTAACACTAAGCCTAAATGCACTCTATTCTAACCAAAATGCAATCCCGACACTAAGCCTAACCCTAAACCTCGATTCTACAAACAACAACTCTAATACTATTACAAATTCTCACCATAACTCTAACTCTAAATGTGCTCGTTTCTAACCCTAACACTAACTCGTCAATTTCAACACTAACCCTAAGCCTAAATGCACTCTATTCTAACCAAAATGCAATCCTGACACTAAGCCTAACACTAAACCTCGATTCTACGAAAAAAAACACTACTACTAACTACAAGGAATTGTGACCATAACTCTAACCCTAAATGTGTTCGTTTCTAACCCTTACACTAAGTCGTCAATTTCAACACTAACACTAAGCCTAAATGCTCTCTATTCTAAGCAAAATGCAATCCTGACACTAAGCCTAACACTAAACCTCGATTCTACGAAAAAAAACTCTAATACTAACTACAAGGAATTGTCACCATAACTCTAACCCTAAATGTGCTCGTTTCTAACCCTAACACTAAGTTGTCAATTTCAACACGAACCCTAAGCCTAAATGCACTCTATTCTAACCAAAAGGCAATCCTGACACTAAGCCTAACCCTAAACCTCGATTCTACAAACAACAACTCTAATACTATTACAAATTCTCACCATAACTCTAACTCTAAATGTGCTCGTTTCTAACCCTAACACTAACTCGTCAATTTCAACACTAACCCTAAGCCTAAATGCCCTCTATTCTAACCAAAATTCAATACTGACACTAAGCCTAACCATAAACCTCGATTCTACGAACAAAAACCCTAGCCCTAATCCAAACGAATTCTAACCATAACTCTAACCCTAAATGTGTTCGTTTCTAACCCTTACACTAAGTCGTCAATTTCAACACAAACACTAAGCCTAAATGCACTCTATTCTAACCAAAATGCAATCCTGACACTAAGCCTAACACGAAACCTCGATTCTACGAAAAAAAACTCTAATACTAACTACAAGGAATTGTCACCATAACTCTAACCCTAAATGTGCTCGTTTCTAACCCTTACACTAAGTCGTCAATTTCAACACTAACCCTAAGCCTAAATGCACTCTATTCTAACGAAAATGCAATCCTGACACTAAGCCTAACCCTAAACCTCGATTCTACGAAAAAAAACTCTACTACTAACTACAAGGAATTGTCACCATAACTCTAACCCTAAATGTGCTCGTTTCTAACCCTTACACTAAGTCGTCAATTACAACACTAACCCTAAGCCTAAATGCACGCTATTGTAACCAAAATGCAATCCTGATACTAAGCCTAACACTAAACCTCGATTCTACGAAAAAAAACACTACTACTAACTACAAGGAATTGTCACCATAACTCTAACCCTAAATGTGTTCGTTTCTAACCGTTACACTAAATCGTCAATTTCAACACTAACCCTAAGCCTAAATGCACTCTATTCTAAGCAAAATGCTATCCTGACACTAAGCCTAACACTAAACCTCCGTTCTACGAAAAAAAACCTCTTCTACTACCTATAACGAATTCTCACCATAACTCTAACACCTAAATGTTCTAGTTTCTAACCCTTACACTAAGTCGTCAATTTCAACACTAATCCTATGCCTAAATGTACTCTATTCTAACCAAAATGAAATCCTGACACTAAGCCTAAGCCTAAACCTTGATCCGATGAACAAAAACTCTAATACTAACTATAACAAACTCTCACCATAACTCTAACTCTAAATGTGCTCGTTTCTAACCCTTACAATAAGTCGTCAATTTCAACACTAACCCTAAGCCTAAATGCACTCTATTCTAACCAAAATGCAATCCTGACACTAAGCCTAACCCTAAACCTCGATTCTACGAACAACAACTCTAATACTAACTATTACAAATTCTCGCCATAACTCTAACTCTAAATGTGCTCGTTTCTAACCCTAACACTAACTCGTCAATTTCAACACTAACCCTAAGCTTAAATGCACTCTAGTCTAACCAAAATGCAATCCTGACACTAAGCCTAACCCTAAACCTCGATTCTACGAAAAAAAACTCTACTACTAACTACAAGGAATTGTCACCATAAGTGTAATCCTAAATGTGTTCGTTTCTAACCCTTACACTAGTCGTCAATTTCAACACTAACCCTAAGCCTAAATGCACACTATTCTAACCAAAATGCAATCCTGATACTAAGCCTAACACTAAACCTCGATTCTACGAAAAAAAACACTACTATTAACTACAAGGAATTGTCACCATAACTCTAACCCTAAATGTGTTAGTTTCTAACCCTTACAGTAAGTCGTCAATTTCAACACTAATCCTATGCGTAAATGCACTCTATTCTAACCAAAATGAAATCCTGACACGAAGCCTAAGCCTAAACCTTGATTCGATGAACAAAAACTCTAATACTAACTATAACAAACTCTCACCATAAGTCTAACTCTAAATGTGCTCGTTTCTAACCCTTACACTAAGTCGTCAATTTCAACACAAACCCTAAGCCTAAATGCACTCTATTCTAACCAAAAGGCAATCCTGATACTAAGCCTAACACTAAACCTCGATTCTACGAAAAAAACTCTACTACTAACTACAAGGAATTGTCACCATAACTCTAACCCTAAATGTGTTCGTTTCTAACCCTTACACTAAGTCGTCAATTTCAACACTAACACTAAGCCTAAATGCTCTCTATTCTAAGCAAAATGCAATCCTGACACTAAGTCTAACACTAAACCTCCGTTCTACGAAAAAAAACTCTAATACTAACTACAAGGAATTGTCACCATAACTCTAACCCTAAATGTGCTCGTTTTTAACCCTAACACCAAGTCGTCAATTTGAACACTAACCCTAAGCCTAAATGCACTCTATTCTAACCAAAATGCAATCCGGACACTAAGCCTAACCCTAAACCTCGATTCTACAAACAACAACTCTAATACTAACTATTACAAATTCTCACCATAACTCTAACTCTAAATGTGCTCGTTTCTAACCCTAACACTAACTCGTCAATTTCAACACTAACCCTAAGCCTAAATGCCCTCTATTCTAACCAAAATGCAATACTGACACTAAGCCTAACCCTAAACCTCCATTCTACGAACAAAAACCCTAGACCTAACCCAAACGAATTCTAACCGTAACTCTAACCCTAAATGTGTTCGTTTCTAACCCTAACACTAACTCGTCAAATTCAACACTAACCCTAAGCTTAAATGAACTCTATTCTAACCAAAATGCAATCCTGATACTAAGCCTAACACTAAACCTCGATTCTACGAAAAAAAACACTACTACTAACTACAAGGAATTGTGACCATAACTCTAACCCTAAATGTGTTCGTTTCTAACCCTTACACTAAGTTGTCAATTTCAACACGAACCCTAAGCCTAAATGCACTCTATTCTAACCAAAATGCAATCCTGACACTAAGCCTAACCCTAAACCTCGATTCTACGAAAAAAAACACTACTACTAACTACAAGGAATTGTGACCATAACTCTAACCCTAAATGTGTTCGTTTCTAACCCTTACACTAAGTCGTCAATTTCAACACTAACACTAAGCCTAAATGCTCTCTATTCTAAGCAAAATGCAATCCTGACACTAAGCCTAACACTAAACCTCGATTCTACGAAAAAAAACTCTAATACTAACTACAAGGAATTGTCACCATAACTCTAACCCTAAATGTGCTCGTTTCTAACCCTAACACTAAGTTGTCAATTTCAACACGAACCCTAAGCCTAAATGCACTCTATTCTAACCAAAATGCAATCCCGACACTAAGCCTAACCCTAAACCTCGATTCTACAAACAACAACTCTAATACTATTACAAATTCTCACCATAACTCTAACTCTAAATGTGCTCGTTTCTAACCCTAACACTAACTCGTCAATTTCAACACTAACCCTAAGCCTAAATGCCCTCTATTCTAACCAAAATTCAATACTGACACTAAGCCTAACCCTAAACCTCGATTCTACGAACAAAAACCCTAGCCCTAATCCAAACGAATTCTAACCATAACTCTAACCCTAAATGTGTTCGTTTCTAACCCTTACACTAAGTCGTCAATTTCAACACAAACCCTAAGCCTAAATGCACTCTATTCTAACCAAAATGCAATCCTGACACTAAGCCTAACACGAAACCTCGATTCTACGAAAAAAAACTCTAATACTAACTACAAGGAATTGTCACCATAACTCTAACCCTAAATGTGCTCGTTTCTAACCCTTACACTAAGTCGTCAATTTCAACACTAACCCTAAGCCTAAATGCACTCTATTCTAACCAAAATGCAATCCTGACACTAAGCCTAACACTAAACCTCGATTCTACGAAAAAAAACTCTAATACTAACTACATGGAATTGTCACCCTAACTCTAACACTAAATGTATTCGTTTCTAACCCTTACACTAAGTAGTCAATTTCAACACTAACCCTACGCCTAAATGCACTCTATTGTAACCAAAATGCAATCCTGACACTAAGCCTAACCCTAAACCTCGATTCTGCGAACAACAACTCTAATACTAACTATTACAAATTCTCACCATAACTCTAACTCTAAATGTGCTCGTTTCTAACCCTAACACTAACTCGTCAATTTCAACACTAACCCTAAGCCTAAATGCCCTCTATTCTATTCAAAATGCAATACTGACAGTAAGCCTAACCCTAAACCTTGATTCTACGAACAAAAACCCTAGCCCTAACCCAAACGAATTCTAACCGTAACTCTAACCCTAAATGTGTTCGTTTCTAACCCTAACACGAAGTCGTCAATTTCAACACTAACCCTAAGCTTAAATGCACTCTATTCTAACGAAAATGCAATCCTGACACTAAGCCTAACACTAAACCTCGATTCTACGAAAAAAAACTCTACTACTAACTACAAGGAATTGTCACCATAACTCTAACCCTAAATGTGCTCGTTTCTAACCCTTACACTAAGTCGTCAATTACAACACTAACCCTAAGCCTAAATGCACGCTATTCTAACCAAAATGCAATCCTGATACTAAGCCTAACACTAAACCTCGATTCTACGAAAAAACTCTACTACTAACTACAAGGAATTGTCACCATAACTGTAACCCTAAATGTGTTCGTTTCTAACCCTTACACTAAGTCGTCAATTTCAACACTAACCCTAAGCCTAAATGCTCTCTAGTCTAAGCAAAATGCAATCCTGACACTAAGCCTAACACTAAACCTCGATTCTACGAAAAAAAACTCTAATACTAACTACAAGGAATTGTCACCATAACTCTAACCCTAAATGTGCTCGTTTTTAACCCTAACACCAAGTCGTCAATTTGAACACTAACCTTAAGCCTAAATGCACTCTATTCTAACCAAAATGCAATCCGGACACTAAGCCTAACCCTAAACCTCGATTCTACAAACAACAACTCTAATACTAACTATTACAAATTCTCACCATAACTCTAACTCTAAATGTGCTCGTTTCTAACCCTAACACTAACTCGTCAATTTCAACACTAACCCTAAGCCTAAATGCCCTCTATTCTAACCAAAATGCAATACTGACACTAAGCCTAACCCTAAACCTCGATTCTACGAACAAAAACCCTAGACCTAACCCAAACGAATTCTAACCGTAACTCTAACCCTAAATGTGTTCGTTTCTAACCCTAACACTAACTCGTCAAATTCAACACTAACCCTAAGCTTAAATGAACTCTATTCTAACCAAAATGCAATCCTGATACTAAGCCTAACACTAAACCTCGATTCTACGAAAAAAAACACTACTACTAACTACAAGGAATTGTGACCATAACTCTAACCCTAAATGTGTTCGTTTCTAACCCTTACACTAAGTCGTCCATTTCAACACTAACACTAAGCCTAAATGCACTCTATTCTAACCAAAATGCAATCCCGACACTAAGCCTAACCCAAAACCTCGATTCTACAAACAACAACTCTAATACTATTACAAATTCTCACCATAACTCTAACTCTAAATGTGCTCGTTTCTAACCCTAACACTAACTCGTCAATTTCAACACTAACCCTAAGCCTAAATGCACTCTATTCTAACCAAAATGCAATCCTGACACTAAGCCTAACACTAAACCTCGATTCTACGAAAAAAAACACTACTACTAACTACAAGGAATTGTGACCATAACTCTAACCCTAAATGTGTTCGTTTCTAACCCTTACACTAAGTCGTCAATTTCAACACTAACACTAAGCCTAAATGCTCTCTATTCTAAGCAAAATGCAATCCTGACACTAAGCCTAACACTAAACCTCGATTCTACGAAAAAAACTCTAATACTAACTACAAGGAATTGTCACCATAACTCTAACCCTAAATGTTGCTCGTTTCAAACCCTAACACTAAGTTGTCAATTTCAACACGAACCCTAAGCCTAAATGCACTCTATTCTAACCAAAATGCAATCCCGACACTAAGCCTAACCCTAAACCTCGATTCTACAAACAACAACTCTAATACTATTACAAATTCTCACCATAACTCTAACTCTAAATGTGCTCGTTTCTAACCCTAACACTAACTCGTCAATTTCAACACTAACCCTAAGCCTAAATGCCCTCTATTCTAACCAAAATTCAATACTGACACTAAGCCTAACCCTAAACCTCGATTCTACGAACAAAAACCCTAGCCCTAATCCAAACGAATTCTAACCATAACTCTAACCCTAAATGTGTTCGTTTCTAACCCTTACACTAAGTCGTCAATTTCAACACAAACCCTAAGCCTAAATGCACTCTATTCTAACCAAAATGCAATCCTGACACTAAGCCTAACACGAAACCTCGATTCTACGAAAAAAAACTCTAATACTAACTACAAGGAATTGTCACCATAACTCTAACCCTAAATGTGCTCGTTTCTAACCCTTACACTAAGTCGTCAATTTCAACACTAACCCTAAGCCTAAATGCACTCTATTCTAACCAAAATGCAATCCTGACACTAAGCCTAACACTAAACCTCGATTCTACGAAAAAAAACTCTAATACTAACTACATGGAATTGTCACCCTAACTCTAACACTAAATGTATTCGTTTCTAACCCTTACACTAAGTAGTCAATTTCAACACTAACCCTACGCCTAAATGCACTCTATTGTAACCAAAATGCAATCCTGACACTAAGCCTAACCCTAAACCTCGATTCTGCGAACAACAACTCTAATACTAACTATTACAAATTCTCACCATAACTCTAACTCTAAATGTGCTCGTTTCTAACCCTAACACTAACTCGTCAATTTCAACACTAACCCTAAGCCTAAATGCCCTCTATTCTATTCAAAATGCAATACTGACAGTAAGCCTAACCCTAAACCTTGATTCTACGAACAAAAACCCTAGCCCTAACCCAAACGAATTCTAACCGTAACTCTAACCCTAAATGTGTTCGTTTCTAACCCTAACACGAAGTCGTCAATTTCAACACTAACCCTAAGCTTAAATGCACTCTATTCTAACGAAAATGCAATCCTGACACTAAGCCTAACACTAAACCTCGATTCTACGAAAAAAAACTCTACTACTAACTACAAGGAATTGTCACCATAACTCTAACCCTAAATGTGCTCGTTTCTAACCCTTACACTAAGTCGTCAATTACAACACTAACCCTAAGCCTAAATGCACGCTATTCTAACCAAAATGCAATCCTGATACTAAGCCTAACACTAAACCTCGATTCTACGAAAAAAACTCTACTACTAACTACAAGGAATTGTCACCATAACTGTAACCCTAAATGTGTTCGTTTCTAACCCTTACACTAAGTCGTCAATTTCAACACTAACCCTAAGCCTAAATGCTCTCTAGTCTAAGCAAAATGCAATCCTGACACTAAGCCTAACACTAAACCTCGATTCTACGAAAAAAAACTCTAATACTAACTACAAGGAATTGTCACCATAACTCTAACCCTAAATGTGCTCGTTTTTAACCCTAACACCAAGTCGTCAATTTGAACACTAACCTTAAGCCTAAATGCACTCTATTCTAACCAAAATGCAATCCGGACACTAAGCCTAACCCTAAACCTCGATTCTACAAACAACAACTCAAATACTAACTATTACAGATTCTCACCATAACCTTAACTCTAAATGTGCTCGTTTCTAACCCTAACACTAATTTCAACACTAACCCTAAGCCTAAATGCCCTCTATTATAACCAAAATTCAATACTGACACTAAGCCTAACCCTAAACCTCGATTCTACGAACAAAAACCCTAGACCTAACCCAAACGAATTCTAACCGTAACTCTAACCCTAAATGTGTTCGTTTCTAACCCTAACACTAACTCGTCAAATTCAACACTAACCCTAAGCTTAAATGAACTCTATTCTAACCAAAATGCAATCCTGATACTAAGCCTAACACTAAACCTCGATTCTACGAAAAAAAACACTACTACTAACTACAAGGAATTGTGACCATAACTCTAACCCTAAATGTGTTCGTTTCTAACCCTTACACTAAGTCGTCAATTTCAACACTAACACTAAGCCTAAATGCACTCTATTCTAACCAAAATGCAATCCCGACACTAAGCCTAACCCAAAACCTCGATTCTACAAACAACAACTCTAATACTATTACAAATTCTCACCATAACTCTAACTCTAAATGTGCTCGTTTCTAACCCTAACACTAACTCGTCAATTTCAACACTAACCCTAAGCCTAAATGCACTCTATTCTAACCAAAATGCAATCCTGACACTAAGCCTAACCCTAAACCTCGATTCTACGAAAAAAAACTCTACTACTAACTACAAGGAATTGTGACCATAACTCTAACCCTAAATGTGTTCGTTTCTAACCCTTACACTAAGTCGTCAATTTCAACACTAACACTAAGCCTAAATGCTCTCTATTCTAAGCAAAATGCAATCCTGACACTAAGCCTAACACTAAACCTCGATTCTACGAAAAAAACTCTAATACTAACTACAAGGAATTGTCACCATAACTCTAACCCTAAATGTGCTCGTTTCTAACCCTAACACTAAGTTGTCAATTTCAACACGAACCCTAAGCCTAAATGCACTCTATTCTAACCAAAATGCAATCCTGACACTAAGCCTAACCCTAAACCTCGATTCTACGAAAAAAAACACTACTACTAACTACAAGGAATTGTGACCATAACTCTAACCCTAAATGTGTTCGTTTCTAACCCTTACACTAAATCGTCAATTTCAACACTAACACTAAGCCTAAATGCTCTCTATTCTAAGCAAAATGCAATCCTGACACTAAGCCTAACACTAAACCTCGATTCTACGAATAAAAACTCTAATACTAACTACAAGGAATTGTCACCATAACTCTAACCCTAAATGTGCTCGTTTCTAACCCTAACACTAAGTTGTCAATTTCAACACGAACCCTAAGCCTAAATGCACTCTATTCTAACCAAACTGCAATCCTGACACTAAGCCTAACCCTAAACCTCGATTCTACAAACAACAACTCTAATACTATTACAAATTCTCACCATAACTCTAACTCTAAATGTGCTCGTTTCTAACCCTAACACTAACTCGTCAATTTCAACACTAACCCTAAGCCTAAATGCCCTCTATTCTAACCAAAATTCAATACTGACACTAAGCCTAACCCTAAACCTCGATTCTACGAACAAAAACCCTAGCCCTAATCCAAACGAATTCTAACCATAACTCTAACCCTAAATGTGTTCGTTTCTAACCCTTACACTAAGTCGTCAATTTCAACACAAACCCTAAGCCTAAATGCCCTCTATTCTAACCAAAATGCAATCCTGACACTAAGCCTAACACGAAACCTCGATTCTACGAAAAAAAACTCTAATACTAACTACAAGGAATTGTCACCATAACTCTAACCCTAAATGTGCTCGTTTCTAACCCTTACACTAAGTCGTCAATTTCAACACTAACCCTAAGCCTAAATGCACTCTATTCTAACCAAAATGCAATCCTGACACTAAGCGTAACGCTAAACCTCGATTCTACGAAAAAAAACTCTAATACTAACTACAAGGAATTGTCACCCTAACTCTAACACTAAATGTATTCGTTTCTAACCCTTACACTAAGTAGTCAATTTCAACACTAACCCTACGCCTAAATGCACTCTATTGTAACCAAAATGCAATCCTGACACTAAGCCTAACCCTAAACCTCGATTCTGCGAACAACAACTCTAATACTAACTATTACAAATTCTCACCATAACTCTAACTCTAAATGTGCTCGTTTCTAACCCTAACACTAACTCGTCAATTTCAACACTAACCCTAAGCCTAAATGCCCTCTATTCTATTCAAAATGCAATACTGACAGTAAGCCTAACCCTAAACCTCGATTCTACGAACAAAAACCCTAGCCCTAACCCAAACGAATTCTAACCGTAACTCTAACCCTAAATGTGTTCGTTTCTAACCCTAACACGAAGTCGTCAATTTCAACACTAACCCTAAGCTTAAATGCACTCTATTCTAACGAAAATGCAATCCTGACACTAAGCCTAACCTTAAACCTCGATTCTACGAAAAAAAACTCTACTACTAACTACAAGGAATTGTCACCATAACTCTAACCCTAAATGTGCTCGTTTCTAACCCTTACACTAAGTCGTCAATTACAACACTAACCCTAAGCCTAAATGCACGCTATTCTAACCAAAATGCAATCCTGATACTAAGCCTAACGCTAAACCTCGATTCTACGAAAAAAAACATTACTACTAACTACAAGGAATTGTCACCATAACTCTAACCCTAAATGTGTTCGTTTCTAACCGTTACACTAAATCGTCAATTTCAACACTAACCCTAAGCCTAAATGCACTCTATTCTAAGCAAAATGCTATCCTGACACTAAGCCTAACACTAAACCTCCGTTCTACGAAAAAAAAACTCTTCTACTACCTATAACGAATTCTCACCATAACTCTAACCCTAAATGTTCTAGTTTCTAACCCTTACAGTAAGTCGTCAATTTCAACACTAATCCTATGCCTAAATGTACTCTATTCTAACCAAAATGAAATCCTGACACTAAGCCTAAGCCTAAACCTTGATCCGATGAACAAAAACTCTAATACTAACTATAACAAACTCTCACCATAACTCTAACTCTAAATGTGCTCGTTTCTAACCCTTACACTAAGTCGTCAATTTCAACACTAACCCTAAGCCTAAATGCACTCTATTCTAACCAAAATGCAATCCTGACACTAAGCCTAACCCTAAACCTCGATTCTACGAACAACTCTAATACTAACTATTACAAATTCTCGCCATAACTCTAACTCTAAATGTGCTCGTTTCTAACCCTAACACTAACTCGTCAATTTCAACACTAACCCTAAGCTTAAATGCACTCTAGTCTAACCAAAATGCAATCCTGACACTAAGCCTAACCCTAAACCTCGATTCTACGAAAAAAAACTCTACTACTAACTACAAGGAATTGTCACCATAAGTGTAATCCTAAATGTGTTCGTTTCTAACCCTTACACTAGTCGTCAATTTCAACACTAACCCTAAGCCTAAATGCACACTATTCTAACCAAAATGCAATCCTGACACTAAGCCTAACACTAAACCTCGATTCTACGAAAAAAAACACTACTATTAACTACAAGGAATTGTCACCATAACTCTAACCCTAAATGTGTTAGTTTCTAACCCTTACAGTAAGTCGTCAATTTCAACACTAATCCTATGCGTAAATGCACTCTATTCTAACCAAAATGAAATCCTGACACGAAGCCTAAGCCTAAACCTTGATTCGATGAACAAAAACTCTAATACTAACTATAACAAACTCTCACCATAAGTCTAACTCTAAATGTGCTCGTTTCTAACCCTTACACTAAGTCGTCAATTTCAACACAAACCCTAAGCCTAAATGCACTCTATTCTAACCAAAAGGCAATCCTGATACTAAGCCTAACACTAAACCTCGATTCTACGAAAAAAACTCTACTACTAACTACAAGGAATTGTCACCATAACTGTAACCCTAAATGTGTTCGTTTCTAACCCTTACACTAAGTCGTCAATTTCAACACTAACACTAAGCCTAAATGCTCTCTATTCTAAGCAAAATGCAATCCTGACACTAAGCCTAACACTAAACCTCCGTTCTACGAAAAAAAACTCTAATACTAACTACAAGGAATTGTCACCATAACTCTAACCCTAAATGTGCTCGTTTTTAACCCTAACACCAAGTCGTCAATTTGAACACTAACCCTAAGCCTAAATGCACTCTATTCTAACCAAAATGCAATACTGACACTAAGCCTAACCCTAAACCTCGATTCTACAAACAACAACTCTAATACTATTACAAATTCTCACCATAACTCTAACTCTAAATGTGCTCGTTTCTAACCCTAACACTAACTCGTCAATTTCAACACTAACCCTAAGCCTAAATGCCCTCTATTCTAACCAAAATGCAATACTGACACTAAGCCTAACCCTAAACCTCGATTCTACGAACAAAAACCCTAGACCTAACCCAAACGAATTCTAACCGTAACTCTAACCCTAAATGTGTTCGTTTCTAACCCTAACACTAACTCGTCAAATTCAACACTAACCCTAAGCTTAAATGAACTCTATTCTAACCAAAATGCAATCCTGATACTAAGCCTAACACTAAACCTCGATTCTACGAAAAAAAACACTACTACTAACTACAAGGAATTGTGACCATAACTCTAACCCTAAATGTGTTCGTTTCTAACCCTTACACTAAGTCGTCAATTTCAACACTAACACTAAGCCTAAATGCACTCTATTCTAACCAAAATGCAATCCCGACACTAAGCCTAACCCTAAACCTCGATTCTACAAACAACAACTCTAATACTATTACAAATTCTCACCATAACTCTAACTCTAAATGTGCTCGTTTCTAACCCTAACACTAACTCGTCAATTTCAACACTAACCCTAAGCCTAAATGCACTCTATTCTAACCAAAATGCAATCCTGACACTAAGCCTAACACTAAACCTCGATTCTACGAAAAAAAACACTACTACTAACTACAAGGAATTGTGACCATAACTCTAACCCTAAATGTGCTCGTTTCTAACCCTTACACTAAGTCGTCAATTTCAACACTAACACTAAGCCTAAATGCTCTCTATTCTAAGCAAAATGCAATCCTGACACTAAGCCTAACACTAAACCTCGATTCTACGAAAAAAAACTCTAATACTAACTACAAGGAATTGTCACCATAACTCTAACCCTAAATGTGCTCGTTTCTAACCCTAACACTAAGTTGTCAATTTCAACACGAACCCTAAGCCTAAATGCACTCTATTCTAACCAAAATGCAATCCCGACACTAAGCCTAACCCTAAACCTCGATTCTACGAAAAAAAAACACTACTACTAACTACAAGGAATTGTGACCATAACTCTAACCCTAAATGTGTTCGTTTCTAACCCTTACACTAAGTCGTCAATTTCAACACTAACACTAAGCCTAAATGCTCTCTATTCTAAGCAAAATGCAATCCTGACACAAAGCCTAACACTAAACCTCGATTCTACGAAAAAAAACTCTAATACTAACTACAAGGAATTGTCACCATAACTCTAACCCTAAATGTGCTCGTTTCTAACCCTAACACTAAGTTGTCAATTTCAACATGAACCCTAAGCCTAAATGCACTCTATTCTAACCAAAATGCAATCCCGACACTAAGCCTAACCCTAAACCTCGATTCTACGAAAAAAAACACTACTACTAACTACAAGGAATTGTGACCATAACTCTAACCCTAAATGTGTTCGTTTCTAACCCTTACACTAAGTCGTCAATTTCAACACAAACCCTAAGCCTAAATACACTCTATTCTAACCAAAATGCAATCCTGACACTAAGCCTAACCCTAAACCTCGATTCTACAAACAACAACTCTAATACTATTACAAATTCTCACCATAACTCTAACTCTAAATGTGCTCGTTTCTAACCCTAACACTAACTCGTCAATTTCAACACTAACCCTAAGCCTAAATGCCCTCTATTCTAACCAAAATTCAATACTGACACTAAGCCTAACCCTAAACCTCGATTCTACGAACAAAAACCCTAGCCCTAATCCAAACGAATTCTAACCGTAACTCTAACCCTAAATGTGTTCGTTTCTAACCCTTACACTAAGTCGTCAATTTCAACACAAACCCTAAGCCTAAATACACTCTATTCTAACTAAAATGCAATCCTGACACTAAGCCTAACACGAAACCTCGATTCTACGAAAAAAAACTCTAATACTAACTACAAGGAATTGTCACCATAACTCTAACCCTAAATGTGCTCGTTTCTAACCCTTACACTAAGTCGTCAATTTCAACACTAACCCTAAGCCTAAATGCACTCTATTCTAACCAAAATGCAATCCTGACACTAAGCGTAACGCTAAACCTCGATTCTATGAACAAAAACTCTAATACTAACTATTACAAATTCTCACCATAACTCTAACTCTAAATGTGCTCGTTTCTAACCCTAACACTAACTCGTCAATTTCAACACTAACCCTAAGCCTAAATGCCCTCTATTCTATTCAAAATGCAATACTGACAGTAAGCCTAACCCTAAACCTCGATTCTACGAACAAAAACCCTAGCCCTAACCCAAACGAATTCTAACTGTAACTCTAACCCTAAATGTGTTCGTTTCTAACCCTAACACGAAGTCGTCAATTTCAACACTAACCCTAAGCTTAAATGCACTCTATTCTAACGAAAATGCAATCCTGACACTAAGCCTAACCCTAAACCTCGATTCTACGAAAAAAAACTCTACTACTAACTACAAGGAATTGTCACCATAACTCTAACCCTAAATGTGCTCGTTTCTAACCCTTACACTAAGTCGTCAATTACAACACTAACCCTAAGCCTAAATGCACGCTATTGTAACCAAAATGCAATCCTGATACTAAGCCTAACGCTAAACCTCGATTCTACGAAAAAAAACACTACTACTAACTACAAGGAATTGTGACCATAACTCTAACCCTAAATGTGTTCGTTTCTAACCCTTACACTAAGTCGTCAATTTCAACACTAACACTAAGCCTAAATGCTCTCTATTCTAAGCAAAATGCAATCCTGACACTAAGCCTAACACTAAACCTCGATTCTACGAAAAAAAACTCTAATACTAACTACAAGGAATTGTCACCATAACTCTAACCCTAAATGTGCTCGTTTCTAACCCTAACACTAAGTTGTCAATTTCAACACGAACCCTAAGCCTAAATGCACTCTATTCTAACCAAAAATGCAATCCCGACACTAAGCCTAACCCTAAACCTCGATTCTACGAAAAAAAACACTACTACTAACTACAAGGAATTGTGACCATAACTCTAACCCTAAATGTGTTCGTTTCTAACCCTTACACTAAGTCGTCAATTTCAACACTAACACTAAGCCTAAATGCTCTCTATTCTAAGCAAAATGCAATCCTGATACTAAGCCTAACACTAAACCTCGATTCTAAGGAAAAAAACTCTAATACTAACTACAAGGAATTGTCACCATAACTCTAACCCTAAATGTTCTCGTTTCTAACCCTAACACTAAGTTGTCAATTTCAACACGAACCCTAAGCCTAAATGCACTCTATTCTAACCAAAATGCAATCCCGACACTAAGCCTAACCCTAAACCTCGATTCTACAAACAACAACTCTAATACTATTACAAATTCTCACCATAACTCTAACTCTAAATGTGCTCGTTTCTAACCCTAACACTAACTCGTCAATTTCAACACTAACCCTAAGCCTAAATGCCCTCTATTCTAACCAAAATTCAATACTGACACTAAGCCTAACCCTAAACCTCGATTCTACGAACAAAAACCCTAGCCCTAATCCAAACGAATTCTAACCGTAACTCTAACCCTAAATGTGTTCGTTTCTAACCCTTACACTAAGTCGTCAATTTCAACACAAACCCTAAGCCTAAATACACTCTATTCTAACTAAAATGCAATCCTGACACTAAGCCTAACACGAAACCTCGATTCTACGAAAAAAAACTCTAATACTAACTACAAGGAATTGTCACCATAACTCTAACCCTAAATGTGCTCGTTTCTAACCCTTACACTAAGTCGTCAATTTCAACACTAACCCTAAGCCTAAATGCACTCTATTCTAACCAAAATGCAATCCTGACACTAAGCGTAACGCTAAACCTCGATTCTATGAACAAAAACTCTAATACTAACTATTACAAATTCTCACCATAACTCTAACTCTAAATGTGCTCGTTTCTAACCCTAACACTAACTCGTCAATTTCAACACTAACCCTAAGCCTAAATGCCCTCTATTCTATTCAAAATGCAATACTGACAGTAAGCCTAACCCTAAACCTCGATTCTACGAACAAAAACCCTAGCCCTAACCCAAACGAATTCTAACTGTAACTCTAACCCTAAATGTGTTCGTTTCTAACCCTAACACGAAGTCGTCAATTTCAACACTAACCCTAAGCTTAAATGCACTCTATTCTAACGAAAATGCAATCCTGACACTAAGCCTAACCCTAAACCTCGATTCTACGAAAAAAAACTCTACTACTAACTACAAGGAATTGTCACCATAACTCTAACCCTAAATGTGCTCGTTTCTAACCCTTACACTAAGTCGTCAATTACAACACTAACCCTAAGCCTAAATGCACGCTATTGTAACCAAAATGCAATCCTGATACTAAGCCTAACGCTAAACCTCGATTCTACGAAAAAAAACACTACTACTAACTACAAGGAATTGTGACCATAACTCTAACCCTAAATGTGTTCGTTTCTAACCCTTACACTAAGTCGTCAATTTCAACACTAACACTAAGCCTAAATGCTCTCTATTCTAAGCAAAATGCAATCCTGACACTAAGCCTAACACTAAACCTCGATTCTACGAAAAAAAACTCTAATACTAACTACAAGGAATTGTCACCATAACTCTAACCCTAAATGTGCTCGTTTCTAACCCTAACACTAAGTTGTCAATTTCAACACGAACCCTAAGCCTAAATGCACTCTATTCTAACCAAAATGCAATCCCGACACTAAGCCTAACCCTAAACCTCGATTCTACGAAAAAAAACACTACTACTAACTACAAGGAATTGTGACCATAACTCTAACCCTAAATGTGTTCGTTTCTAACCCTTACACTAAGTCGTCAATTTCAACACTAACACTAAGCCTAAATGCTCTCTATTCTAAGCAAAATGCAATCCTGATACTAAGCCTAACACTAAACCTCGATTCTACGAAAAAAAACTCTAATACTAACTACAAGGAATTGTCACCATAACTCTAACCCTAAATGTTCTCGTTTCTAACCCTAACACTAAGTTGTCAATTTCAACACGAACCCTAAGCCTAAATGCACTCTATTCTAACCAAAATGCAATCCCGACACTAAGCCTAACCCTAAACCTCGATTCTACAAACAACAACTCTAATACTATTACAAATTCTCACCATAACTCTAACTCTAAATGTGCTCGTTTCTAACCCTAACACTAACTCGTAAATTTCAACACTAACCCTAAGCCTAAATGCCCTCTATTCTAACCAAAATTCAATACTGACACTAAGCCTAACCCTAAACCTCGATTCTACGAACAAAAACCCTAGCCCTAATCCAAACGAATTCTAACCGTAACTCTAACCCTAAATGTGTTCGTTTCTAACCCTTACACTAAGTCGTCAATTTCAACACAAACCCTAAGCCTAAATGCACTCTATTCTAACCAAAATGCAATCCTGACACTAAGCCTAACACGAAACCTCGATTCTACGAAAAAAAACTCTAATACTAACTACAAGGAATTGTCACCATAACTCTAACCCTAAATGTGCTCGTTTCTAACCCTTACACTAAGTCGTCAATTTCAACACTAACCCTAAGCCTAAATGCACTCTATTCTAACCAAAATGCAATCCTGACACTAAGCGTAACGCTAAACCTCGATTCTATGAACAAAAACTCTAATACTAACTATTACAAATTCTCACCATAACTCTAACTCTAAATGTGCTCGTTTCTAACCCTAACACTAACTCGTCAATTTCAACACTAACCCTAAGCCTAAATGCCCTCTATTCTATTCAAAATGCAATACTGACAGTAAGCCTAACCCTAAACCTCGATTCTACGAACAAAAACCCTAGCCCTAACCCAAACGAATTCTAACTGTAACTCTAACCCTAAATGTGTTCGTTTCTAACCCTAACACGAAGTCGTCAATTTCAACACTAACCCTAAGCTTAAATGCACTCTATTCTAACGAAAATGCAATCCTGACACTAAGCCTAACCCTAAACCTCGATTCTACGAAAAAAAACTCTACTACTAACTACAAGGAATTGTCACCATAACTCTAACCCTAAATGTGCTCGTTTCTAACCCTTACACTAAGTCGTCAATTACAACACTAACCCTAAGCCTAAATGCACGCTATTGTAACCAAAATGCAATCCTGATACTAAGCCTAACACTAAACCTCGATTCTACGAAAAAAAACACTACTACTAACTACAAGGAATTGTCACCATAACTCTAACCCTAAATGTGTTCGTTTCTAACCGTTACACTAAATCGTCAATTTCAACACTAACCCTAAGCCTAAATGCACTCTATTCTAAGCAAAATGCTATCCTGACACTAAGCCTAACACTAAACCTCCGTTCTACGAAAAAAAAACTCTTCTACCACCTATAACGAATTCTCACCATAACTCTAACCCTAAATGTTCTAGTTTCTAACCCTTACAGTAAGTCGTCAATTTCAACACTAATCCTATGCCTAAATGTACTCTATTCTAACCAAAATGAAATCCTGACACTAAGCCTAACCCTAAACCTCGATTCTACAAACAACAACTCTAATACTATTACAAATTCTCACCATAACTCTAACTCTAAATGTGCTCGTTTCTAACCCTAACACTAACTCGTCAATTTCAACACTAACCCTAAGCCTAAATGCCCTCTATTCTAACCAAAATTCAATACTGACACTAAGCCTAACTCTAAACCTCGATTCTACGAACAAAAACCCTAGCCCTAATCCAAACGAATTCTAACCATAACTCTAACCCTAAATGTGTTCGTTTCTAACCCTTACACTAAGTCGTCAATTTCAACACAAACACTAAGCCTAAATGCACTCTATTCTAACCAAAATGCAATCCTGACACTAAGCCTAACACGAAACCTCGATTCTACGAAAAAAAACTCTAATACTAACTACAAGGAATTGTCACCATAACTCTAACCCTAAATGTGCTCGTTTCTAACCCTTACACTAAGTCGTCAATTTCAACACTAACCCTAAGCCTAAATGCACTCTATTCTAACGAAAATGCAATCCTGACACTAAGCCTAACCCTAAACCTCGATTCTACGAAAAAAAACTCTACTACTAACTACAAGCAATTGTCACCATAACTCTAACCCTAAATGTGTTCGTTTCTAACCGTTACACTAAATCGTCAATTTCAACACTAACCCTAAGCCTAAATGCACTCTATTCTAAGCAAAATGCTATCCTGACACTAAGCCTAACACTAAACCTCCGTTCTACGAAAAAAAAACTCTTCTACTACCTATAACGAATTCTCACCATAACTCTAACCCTAAATGTTCTAGTTTCTAACCCTTACAGTAAGTCGTCAATTTCAACACTAATCCTATGCCTAAATGTACTCTATTCTAACCAAAATGAAATCCTGACACTAAGCGTAAGCCTAAACCTTGATCCGATGAACAAAAACTCTAATACTAACTATAACAAACTCTCACCATAACTCTAACTCTAAATGTGCTCGTTTCTAACCCTTACAATAAGTCGTCAATTTCAACACTAACCCTAAGCCTAAATGCACTCTATTCTAACCAAAATGCAATCCTGACACTAAGCCTAACCCTAAACCTCGATTCTACGAACAACAACTCTAATACTAACTATTACAAATTCTCGCCATAACTCTAACGCTAAATGTGCTCGTTTCTAACCCTAACACTAACTCGTCAATTTCAACACTAACCCTAAGCTTAAATGCACTCTAGTCTAACCAAAATGCAATCCTGACACTAAGCCTAACCCTAAACCTCGATTCTACGAAAAAAAACTCTACTACTAACTACAAGGAATTGTCACCATAAGTGTAATCCTAAATGTGTTCGTTTCTAACCCTTACACTAGTCGTCAATTTCAACACTAACCCTAAGCCTAAATGCACACTATTCTAACCAAAATGCAATCCTGATACTAAGCCTAACACTAAACCTCGATTCTACGAAAAAAAACACTACTATTAACTACAAGGAATTGTCACCATAACTCTAACCCTAAATGTGTTAGTTTCTAACCCTTACAGTAAGTCGTCAATTTCAACACTAATCCTATGCGTAAATGCACTCTATTCTAACCAAAATGAAATCCTGACACGAAGCCTAAGCCTAAACCTTGATTCGATGAACAAAAACTCTAATACTAACTATAACAAACTCTCACCATAAGTCTAACTCTAAATGTGCTCGTTTCTAACCCTTACACTAAGTCGTCAATTTCAACACAAACCCTAAGCCTAAATGCACTCTATTCTAACCAAAAGGCAATCCTGATACTAAGCCTAACACTAAACCTCGATTCTACGAAAAAAACTCTACTACTAACTACAAGGAATTGTCACCATAACTCTAACCCTAAATGTGTTCGTTTCTAACCCTTACACTAAGTCGTCAATTTCAACACTAACACTAAGCCTAAATGCTCTCTATTCTAAGCAAAATGCAATCCTGACACTAAGCCTAACACTAAACCTCCGTTCTACGAAAAAAAACTCTAATACTAACTACAAGGAATTGTCACCATAACTCTAACCCTAAATGTGCTCGTTTTTAACCCTAACACCAAGTCGTCAATTTGAACACTAACCCTAAGCCTAAATGCACTCTATTCTAACCAAAATGCAATCCGGACACTAAGCCTAACCCTAAACCTCGATTCTACAAACAACAACTCTAATACTAACTATTACAAATTCTCACCATAACTCTAACTCTAAATGTGCTCGTTTCTAACCCTAACACTAACTCGTCAATTTCAACACTAACGCTAAGCCTAAATGCCCTCTATTCTAACCAAAATGCAATACTGACACTAAGCCTAACCCTAAACCTCGATTCTACGAACAAAAACCCTAGACCTAACCCAAACGAATTCTAACCGTAACTCTAACCCTAAATGTGTTCGTTTCTAACCCTAACACTAACTCGTCAAATTCAACACTAACCCTAAGCTTAAATGAACTCTATTCTAACCAAAATGCAATCCTGATACTAAGCCTAACACTAAACCTCGATTCTATGAAAAAAAACACTACTACTAACTACAAGGAATTGTGACCATAACTCTAACCCTAAATGTGTTCGTTTCTAACCCTTACACTAAGTCGTCAATTTCAACACTAACACTAAGCCTAAATGCACTCTATTCTAACCAAAATGCAATCCCGACACTAAGCCTAACCCTAAACCTCGATTCTACAAAGAACAACTCTGATACTATTACAAATTCTCACCATAACTCTAACTCTAAATGTGCTCGTTTCTAACCCTAACACTAACTCGTCAATTTCAACACTAACGCTAAGCCTAAATGCCCTCTATTCTAACCAAAATGCAATACTGACACTAAGCCTAACCCTAAACCTCGATTCTACGAACAAAAACCCTAGACCTAACCCAAACGAATTCTAACCGTAACTCTAACCCTAAATGTGCTCGTTTCTAACCCTTACACTAAGTCGTCAATTTCAACACTAACACTAAGCCTAAATGCTCTCTATTCTAAGCAAAATGCAATCCTGACACTAAGCCTAACACTAAACCTCGATTCTACGAAAAAAAACTCTAATACTAACTACAAGGAATTGTCACCATAACTCTAACCCTAAATGTGCTCGTTTCTAACCCTAACACTAAGTTGTCAATTTCAACACGAACCCTAAGCCTAAATGCACTCTATTCTAACCAAAAGGCAATCCTGACACTAAGCCTAACCCTAAACCTCGATTCTACGAAAAAAAACACTACTACTAACTACAAGGAATTGTGACCATAACTCTAACCCTAAATGTGTTCGTTTCTAACCCTTACACTAAGTCGTCAATTTCAACACTAACACTAAGCCTAAATGCTCTCTATTCTAAGCAAAATGCAATCCTGACACTAAGCCTAACACTAAACCTCGATTCTACGAAAAAAAACTCTAATACTAACTACAAGGAATTGTCACCATAACTCTAACCCTAAATGTGCTCGTTTCTAACCCTAACACTAAGTTGTCAATTTCAACACGAACCCTAAGCCTAAATGCACTCTATTCTAACCAAAATGCAATCCTGACACTAAGCCTAACCCTAAACCTCGATTCTACAAACAACAACTCTAATACTATTACAAATTCTCACCATAACTCTAACTCTAAATGTGCTCGTTTCTAACCCTAACACTAACTCGTCAATTTCAACACTAACCCTAAGCCTAAATGCCCTCTATTCTAACCAAAATTCAATACTGACACTAAGCCTAACCCTAAACCTCGATTCTACGAACAAAAACCCTAGCCCTAATCCAAACGAATTGTAACCATAACTCTAACCCTAAATGTGTTCGTTTCTAACCCTTACACTAAGTCGTCAATTTCAACACAAACCCTAAGCCTAAATGCACTCTATTCTAACCAAAATGCAATCCTGACACTAAGCCTAACCCTAAACCTCGATTCTACGAACAACAACTCTAATACTAACTATTACAAATTCTCACCATAACTCTAACCCTAAATGTGTTCGTTTCTAACCCTTACACTAAGTCGTCAATTTCAACACTAACCCTAAGCCTAAATGCACTCTATTCTAAGCAAAATGCTATCCTGACACTAAGCCTAACACTAAGCCTCGATTCTACGAAAAAAAAACTCTAATACTAACTATAACGAATTCTCACCATAACTCTAACCCTAAATGTGCTCGTTTCTAACCCTTACAGTAAGTCGTCAATTTCAACACTAACCCTAAGCCTAAATGCACTCTATTCTAACCAAAATGCAATCCTGACACTAAGCGTAACGCTAAACCTCGATTCTACGAACAAAAACTCTAATACTAACTATAACAAATTCTCACCATAACTCTAACTCTAAATGTGCTCGTTTCTAACCCTAACACCAAGTCGTCAAATTCAACACTAACCCTAAGCCTAAATGTACTCTATTCTAAGCAAAGTGCAATCCTGACAGTAAGCCTAACCCTAAACCTCGATTCTACGAACAAAAACCCTAGCCCTAACCCAAACGAATTCTAACCGTAACTCTAACCCTAAATGTGTTCGTTTCTAACCCTAACACGAAGTCGTCAATTTCAACACTAACCCTAAGCTTAAATGCACTCTATTCTAACGAAAATGCAATCCTGACACTAAGCCTAACCCTAAACCTCGATTCTACGAAAAAAAACTCTACTACTAACTACAAGGAATTGTCACCATAACTCTAACCCTAAATGTGCTCGTTTCTAACCCTTACACTAAGTCGTCAATTACAACACTAACCCTAAGCCTAAATGCACGCTATTCTAACCAAAATGCAATCCTGATACTAAGCCTAACACTAAACCTCGATTCTACGAAAAAAAACACTACTACTAACTACAAGGAATTGTCACCATAACTCTAACCCTAAATGTGTTCCTTTCTAACCGTTACACTAAATCGTCAATTTCAACACTAACCCTAAGCCTAAATGCCCTCTATTCTAACCAAAATGCTATCCTGACACTAAGCCTAACACTAAACCTCCGTTCTACGAAAAAAAAACTCTTCTACTACCTATAACGAATTCTCACCATAACTCTAACCCTAAATGTTCTAGTTTCTAACCCTTACAGTAAGTCGTCAATTTCAACACTAATCCTATGCCTAAATGTACTCTATTCTAACCAAAATGAAATCCTGACACTAAGCCTAAGCCTAAACCTTGATCCGATGAACAAAAACTCTAATACTAACTATAACAAACTCTCACCATAACTCTAACTCTAAATGTGCTCGTTTCTAACCCTTACACTAAGTCGTCAATTTCAACACTAACCCTAAGCCTAAATGCACTCTATTCTAACCAAAATGCAATCCTGACACTAAGCGTAACGCTAAACCTCGATTCTATGAACAAAAACTCTAATACTAACTATTACAAATTCTCACCATAACTCTAACTCTAAATGTGCTCGTTTCTAACCCTAACACTAACTCGTCAATTTCAACACTAACCCTAAGCCTAAATGCCCTCTATTCTATTCAAAATGCAATACTGACAGTAAGCCTAACCCTAAACCTCGATTCTACGAACAAAAACCCTAGCCCTAACCCAAACGAATTCTAACCGTAACTCTAACCCTAAATGTGTTCGTTTCTAACCCTAACACGAAGTCGTCAATTTCAACACTAACCCTAAGCTTAAATGCACTCTATTCTAACGAAAATGCAATCGTGACACTAAGCCTAACCCTAAACCTCGATTCTACGAAAAAAAACTCTACTACTAACTACAAGGAATTGTCACCATAACTCTAACCCTAAATGTGCTCGTTTCTAACCCTTACACTAAGTCGTCAATTTCAACACTAACCCTAAGCTTAAATGCACTCTATTCTAACCAAAATGCAATCCTGACACTAAGCCTAAGACTAAACCTCGATTCTACGAAAAAAAACACTACTACTAACTACAAGGAATTGTCACCATAACTCTAACCCTAAATGTGTTCGTTTCTAACCGTTACACTAAATCGTCAATTTCAACACTAACCCTAAGCCTAAATGCACTCTATTCTAAGCAAAATGCTATCCTGACACTAAGCCTAACACTAAACCTCCGTTCTACGAAAAAAAAACTCTTCTACTACCTATAACGAATTCTCACCATAACTCTAACCCTAAATGTTCTAGTTTCTAACCCTTACAGTAAGTCGTCAATTTCAACACTAATCCTATGCCTAAATGTACTCTATTCTAACCAAAATGAAATCCTGACACTAAGCCTAAGCCTAAACCTTGATCCGATGAACAAAAACTCTAATACTAACTATAACAAACTCTCACCATAACTCTAACTCTAAATGTGCTCGTTTCTAACCCTTACACTAAGTCGTCAATTTCAACACTAACCCTAAGCCTAAATGCACTCTATTCTAACCAAAATGCAATCCTGACACTAAGCCTAACCCTAAACCTCGATTCTACGAACAACAACTCTAATACTAACTATTACAAATTCTCGCCATAACTCTAACTCTAAATGTGCTCGTTTCTAACCCTAACACTAACTCGTCAATTTCAACACTAACCCTAAGCCTAAATGCCCTCTATTCTATTCAAAATGCAATACTGACAGTAAGCCTAACCCTAAACCTCGATTCTACGAACAAAAACCCTAGCCCTAACCCAAACGAATTCTAACCGTAACTCTAACCCTAAATGTGTTCGTTTCTAACCCTAACACGAAGTCGTCAATTTCAACACTAACCCTAAGCTTAAATGCACTCTATTCTAACGAAAATGCAATCCTGACACTAAGCCTAACCCTAAACCTCGATTCTACGAAAAAAAACTCTACTACTAACTACAAGGAATTGTCACCATAACTCTAACCCTAAATGTGCTCGTTTCTAACCCTTACACTAAGTCGTCAATTTCAACACTAACCCTAAGCTTAAATGCACTCTATTCTAACCAAAATGCAATCCTGACACTAAGCCTAAGACTAAACCTCGATTCTACGAAAAAAAACACTACTACTAACTACAAGGAATTGTCACCATAACTCTAACCCTAAATGTGTTCGTTTCTAACCGTTACACTAAATCGTCAATTTCAACACTAACCCTAAGCCTAAATGCACTCTATTCTAAGCAAAATGCTATCCTGACACTAAGCCTAACACTAAACCTCCGTTCTACGAAAAAAAAACTCTTCTACTACCTATAACGAATTCTCACCATAACTCTAACCCTAAATGTTCTAGTTTCTAACCCTTACAGTAAGTCGTCAATTTCAACACTAATCCTATGCCTAAATGTACTCTATTCTAACCAAAATGAAATCCTGACACTAAGCCTAAGCCTAAACCTTGATCCGATGAACAAAAACTCTAATACTAACTATAACAAACTCTCACCATAACTCTAACTCTAAATGTGCTCGTTTCTAACCCTTACACTAAGTCGTCAATTTCAACACTAACCCTAAGCCTAAATGCACTCTATTCTAACCAAAATGCAATCCTGACACTAAGCCTAACCCTAAACCTCGATTCTACGAACAACAACTCTAATACTAACTATTACAAATTCTCGCCATAACTCTAACTCTAAATGTGCTCGTTTCTAACCCTAACACTAACTCGTCAATTTCAACACTAACCCTAAGCTTAAATGCACTCTAGTCTAACCAAAATGCAATCCTGACACTAAGCCTAACACTAAACCTCGATTCTACGAAAAAAAACTCTACTACTAACTACAAGGAATTGTTATCATAAGTGTAATCCTAAATGTGTTCGTTTCTAACCCTTACACTAGTCGTCAATTTCAACACTAACCCTAAGCCTAAATGCACACTATTCTAACCAAAATGCAATCCTGATACTAAGCCTAACACTAAACCTCGATTCTTCGAAAAAAAAACACTACTATTAACTACAAGGAATTGTCACCATAACTCTAACCCTAAATGTGTTAGTTTCTAACCCTTACAGTAAGTCGTCAATTTCAACACTAATCCTATGCGTAAATGCACTCTATTCTAACCAAAATGAAATCCTGACACGAAGCCTAAGCCTAAACCTTGATTCGATGAACAAAAACTCTAATACTAACTATAACAAACTCTCACCATAAGTCTAACTCTAAATGTGCTCGTTTCTAACCCTTACACTAAGTCGTCAATTTCAACACTAACCCTAAGCCTAAATGCACTCTATTCTAACCAAAAGGCAATCCTGATACTAAGCCTAACACTAAACCTCGATTCTACGAAAAAAAACTCTAATACTAACTACAAGGAATTGTGACCATAACTCTAACCCTAAATGTGTTCGTTTCTAACTCTTACACTAAGTCGTCAATTTCAACACTAACACTAAGCCTAAATGCACTCTATTCTAACCAAAATGCAATCCCGACACTAAGCCTAACACGAAACCTCGATTCTACGAAAAAAAACTCTAATACTAACTACAAGGAATTGTCACCCTAACTCTAACCCTAAATGTATTCGTTTCTAACCCTTACACTAAGTAGTCAATTTCAACACTAACCCTACGCCTAAATGCACTCTATTGTAACCAAAATGCAATCCTGACACTAAGCCTAACCCTAAACCTCGATTCTGCGAACAACAACTCTAATACTAACTATTACAAATTCTCACCATAAATCTAACTCTAAATGTGCTCGTTTCTAACCCTAACACTAACTCGTCAATTTCAACACTAACCCTAAGCCTAAATGCCCTCTATTCTATTCAAAATGCAATACTGACAGTAAGCCTAACCCTAAACCTCGATTCTACGAACAAAAACCCTAGCCCTAACCCAAACGAATTCTAACCGTAACTCTAACCCTAAATGTGTTCGTTTCTAACCCTAACACGAAGTCGTCAATTTCAACACTAACCCTAAGCTTAAATGCACTCTATTCTAACGAAAATGCAATCCTGACACTAAGCCTAACCCTAAACCTCGATTCTACGAAAAAAACTCTACTACTAACTACAAGGAATTGTCACCATAACTCTAACCCTAAATGTGCTCGTTTCTAACCCTTACACTAAGTCGTCAATTACAACACTAACCCTAAGCCTAAATGCACGCTATTCTAACCAAAATGCAATCCTGATACTAAGCCTAACACTAAACCTCGATTCTACGAAAAAAAACACTACTACTAAATACAAGGAATTGTCACCATAACTCTAACCCTAAATGTGTTCGTTTCTAACCGTTACACTAAATCGTCAATTTCAACACTAACCCTAAGCCTAAATGCACTCTATTCTAAGCAAAATGCTATCCTGACACTAAGCCTAACACTAAACCTCCGTTCTACGAAAAAAAAACTCTTCTACTACCTATAACGAATTCTCACCATAACTCTAACCCTAAATGTTCTAGTTTCTAACCCTTACAGTAAGTCGTCAATTTCAACACTAATCCTATGCCTAAATGTACTCTATTCTAACCAAAATGAAATCCTGACACTAAGCCTAAGCCTAAACCTTGATCCGATGAACAAAAACTCTAATACTAACTATAACAAACTCTCACCATAACTCTAACTCTAAATGTGCTCGTTTCTAACCCTTACACTAAGTCGTCAATTTCAACACTAACCCTAAGCCTAAATGCACTCTATTCTATCCAAAATGCAATCCTGACACTAAGCCTAACGCTAAACCTCGATTCTACGAAAAAAAACTCTAATACTAACTATTACAAATTCTCGCCATAACTCTAACTCTAAATGTGCTCGTTTCTAACCCTAACACTAACTCGTCAATTTCAACACTAACCCTAAGCTTAAATGCACTCTAGTCTAACCAAAATGCAATCCTGACACTAAGCCTAACCCTAAACCTCGATTCTACGAAAAAAAACTCTACTACTAACTACAAGGAATTGTCACCATAAGTGTAATCCTAAATGTGTTCGTTTCTAACCCTTACACTAGTCGTCGATTTCAACACTAACCCTAAGCCTAAATGCACACTATTCTAACCAAAATGCAATCCTGATACTAAGCCTAACACTAAACCTCGATTCTACGAAAAAAAACACTACTATTAACTACAAGGAATTGTGACCATAACTCTAACCCTAAATGTGTTCGTTTCTAACCCTTACACTAAGTCGTCAATTTCAACACTAACACTAAGCCTAAATGCTCTCTATTCTAAGCAAAATGCAATCCTGACACTAAGCCTAACACTAAACCTCGATTCTACGAAAAAAAACTCTAATACTAACTACAAGGAATTGTCACCATAACTCTAACCCTAAATGTGCTCGTTTCTAACCCTAACACTAAGTTGTCAATTTCAACACGAACCCTAAGCCTAAATGCACTCTATTCTAACCAAAATGCAATCCTGACACTAAGCCTAACCCTAAACCTCGATTCTACAAACAACAACTCTAATACTATTACAAATTCTCACCATAACTCTAACTCTAAATGTGCTCGTTTCTAACCCTAACACTAACTCGTCAATTTCAACACTAACCCTAAGCCTAAATGCCCTCTATTCTAACCAAAATTCAATACTGACACTAAGCCTAACCCTAAACCTCGATTCTACGAACAAAAACCCTAGCCCTAATCCAAACGAATTGTAACCATAACTCTAACCCTAAATGTGTTCGTTTCTAACCCTTACACTAAGTCGTCAATTTCAACACAAACCCTAAGCCTAAATGCACTCTATTCTAACCAAAATGCAATCCTGACACTAAGCCTAACCCTAAACCTCGATTCTACGAACAACAACTCTAATACTAACTATTACAAATTCTCACCATAACTCTAACCCTAAATGTGTTCGTTTCTAACCCTTACACTAAGTCGTCAATTTCAACACTAACCCTAAGCCTAAATGCACTCTATTCTAAGCAAAATGCTATCCTGACACTAAGCCTAACACTAAGCCTCGATTCTACGAAAAAAAACTCTAATACTAACTATAACGAATTCTCACCATAACTCTAACCCTAAATGTGCTCGTTTCTAACCCTTACAGTAAGTCGTCAATTTCAACACTAACCCTAAGCCTAAATGCACTCTATTCTAACCAAAATGCAATCCTGACACTAAGCGTAACGCTAAACCTCGATTCTACGAACAAAAACTCTAATACTAACTATAACAAATTCTCACCATAACTCTAACTCTAAATGTGCTCGTTTCTAACCCTAACACCAAGTCGTCAAATTCAACACTAACCCTAAGCCTAAATGTACTCTATTCTAAGCAAAGTGCAATCCTGACAGTAAGCCTAACCCTAAACCTCGATTCTACGAACAAAAACCCTAGCCCTAACCCAAACGAATTCTAACCGTAACTCTAACCCTAAATGTGTTCGTTTCTAACCCTAACACGAAGTCGTCAATTTCAACACTAACCCTAAGCTTAAATGCACTCTATTCTAACGAAAATGCAATCCTGACACTAAGCCTAACCCTAAACCTCGATTCTACGAAAAAAAACTCTACTACTAACTACAAGGAATTGTCACCATAACTCTAACCCTAAATGTGCTCGTTTCTAACCCTTACACTAAGTCGTCAATTACAACACTAACCCTAAGCCTAAATGCACGCTATTCTAACCAAAATGCAATCCTGATACTAAGCCTAACACTAAACCTCGATTCTACGAAAAAAAACACTACTACTAACTACAAGGAATTGTCACCATAACTCTAACCCTAAATGTGTTCCTTTCTAACCGTTACACTAAATCGTCAATTTCAACACTAACCCTAAGCCTAAATGCACTCTATTCTAAGCAAAATGCTATCCTGACACTAAGCCTAACACTAAACCTCCGTTCTACGAAAAAAAAACTCTTCTACTACCTATAACGAATTCTCACCATAACTCTAACCCTAAATGTTCTAGTTTCTAACCCTTACAGTAAGTCGTCAATTTCAACACTAATCCTATGCCTAAATGTACTCTATTCTAACCAAAATGAAATCCTGACACTAAGCCTAAGCCTAAACCTTGATCCGATGAACAAAAACTCTAATACTAACTATAACAAACTCTCACCATAACTCTAACTCTAAATGTGCTCGTTTCTAACCCTTACACTAAGTCGTCAATTTCAACACTAACCCTAAGCCTAAATGCACTCTATTCTAACCAAAATGCAATCCTGACACTAAGCGTAACGCTAAACCTCGATTCTATGAACAAAAACTCTAATACTAACTATTACAAATTCTCACCATAACTCTAACTCTAAATGTGCTCGTTTCTAACCCTAACACTAACTCGTCAATTTCAACACTAACCCTAAGCCTAAATGCCCTCTATTCTATTCAAAATGCAATACTGACAGTAAGCCTAACCCTAAACCTCGATTCTACGAACAAAAACCCTAGCCCTAACCCAAACGAATTCTAACCGTAACTCTAACCCTAAATGTGTTCGTTTCTAACCCTAACACGAAGTCGTCAATTTCAACACTAACCCTAAGCTTAAATGCACTCTATTCTAACGAAAATGCAATCCTGACACTAAGCCTAACCCTAAACCTCGATTCTACGAAAAAAAACTCTACTACTAACTACAAGGAATTGTCACCATAACTCTAACCCTAAATGTGCTCGTTTCTAACCCTTACACTAAGTCGTCAATTTCAACACTAACCCTAAGCTTAAATGCACTCTATTCTAACCAAAATGCAATCCTGACACTAAGCCTAAGACTAAACCTCGATTCTACGAAAAAAAACACTACTACTAACTACAAGGAATTGTCACCATAACTCTAACCCTAAATGTGTTCGTTTCTAACCGTTACACTAAATCGTCAATTTCAACACTAACCCTAAGCCTAAATGCACTCTATTCTAAGCAAAATGCTATCCTGACACTAAGCCTAACACTAAACCTCCGTTCTACGAAAAAAAAACTCTTCTACTACCTATAACGAATTCTCACCATAACTCTAACCCTAAATGTTCTAGTTTCTAACCCTTACAGTAAGTCGTCAATTTCAACACTAATCCTATGCCTAAATGTACTCTATTCTAACCAAAATGAAATCCTGACACTAAGCCTAAGCCTAAACCTTGATCCGATGAACAAAAACTCTAATACTAACTATAACAAACTCTCACCATAACTCTAACTCTAAATGTGCTCGTTTCTAACCCTTACACTAAGTCGTCAATTTCAACACTAACCCTAAGCCTAAATGCACTCTATTCTAACCAAAATGCAATCCTGACACTAAGCCTAACCCTAAACCTCGATTCTACGAACAACAACTCTAATACTAACTATTACAAATTCTCGCCATAACTCTAACTCTAAATGTGCTCGTTTCTAACCCTAACACTAACTCGTCAATTTCAACACTAACCCTAAGCTTAAATGCACTCTAGTCTAACCAAAATGCAATCCTGACACTAAGCCTAACACTAAACCTCGATTCTACGAAAAAAAACTCTACTACTAACTACAAGGAATTGTTATCATAAGTGTAATCCTAAATGTGTTCGTTTCTAACCCTTACACTAGTCGTCAATTTCAACACTAACCCTAAGCCTAAATGCACACTATTCTAACCAAAATGCAATCCTGATACTAAGCCTAACACTAAACCTCGATTCTTCGAAAAAAAAACACTACTATTAACTACAAGGAATTGTCACCATAACTCTAACCCTAAATGTGTTAGTTTCTAACCCTTACAGTAAGTCGTCAATTTCAACACTAATCCTATGCGTAAATGCACTCTATTCTAACCAAAATGAAATCCTGACACGAAGCCTAAGCCTAAACCTTGATTCGATGAACAAAAACTCTAATACTAACTATAACAAACTCTCACCATAAGTCTAACTCTAAATGTGCTCGTTTCTAACCCTTACACTAAGTCGTCAATTTCAACACTAACCCTAAGCCTAAATGCACTCTATTCTAACCAAAAGGCAATCCTGATACTAAGCCTAACACTAAACCTCGATTCTACGAAAAAAAACTCTAATACTAACTACAAGGAATTGTGACCATAACTCTAACCCTAAATGTGTTCGTTTCTAACTCTTACACTAAGTCGTCAATTTCAACACTAACACTAAGCCTAAATGCACTCTATTCTAACCAAAATGCAATCCCGACACTAAGCCTAACACGAAACCTCGATTCTACGAAAAAAAACTCTAATACTAACTACAAGGAATTGTCACCCTAACTCTAACCCTAAATGTATTCGTTTCTAACCCTTACACTAAGTAGTCAATTTCAAGACTAACCCTACGCCTAAATGCACTCTATTGTAACCAAAATGCAATCCTGACACTAAGCCTAACCCTAAACCTCGATTCTGCGAACAACAACTCTAATACTAACTATTACAAATTCTCACCATAAATCTAACTCTAAATGTGCTCGTTTCTAACCCTAACACTAACTCGTCAATTTCAACACTAACCCTAAGCCTAAATGCCCTCTATTCTATTCAAAATGCAATACTGACAGTAAGCCTAACCCTAAACCTCGATTCTACGAACAAAAACCCTAGCCCTAACCCAAACGAATTCTAACCGTAACTCTAACCCTAAATGTGTTCGTTTCTAACCCTAACACGAAGTCGTCAATTTCAACACTAACCCTAAGCTTAAATGCACTCTATTCTAACGAAAATGCAATCCTGACACTAAGCCTAACCCTAAACCTCGATTCTACGAAAAAAACTCTACTACTAACTACAAGGAATTGTCACCATAACTCTAACCCTAAATGTGCTCGTTTCTAACCCTTACACTAAGTCGTCAATTACAACACTAACCCTAAGCCTAAATGCACGCTATTCTAACCAAAATGCAATCCTGATACTAAGCCTAACACTAAACCTCGATTCTACGAAAAAAAACACTACTACTAAATACAAGGAATTGTCACCATAACTCTAACCCTAAATGTGTTCGTTTCTAACCGTTACACTAAATCGTCAATTTCAACACTAACCCTAAGCCTAAATGCACTCTATTCTAAGCAAAATGCTATCCTGACACTAAGCCTAACACTAAACCTCCGTTCTACGAAAAAAAAACTCTTCTACTACCTATAACGAATTCTCACCATAACTCTAACCCTAAATGTTCTAGTTTCTAACCCTTACAGTAAGTCGTCAATTTCAACACTAATCCTATGCCTAAATGTACTCTATTCTAACCAAAATGAAATCCTGACACTAAGCCTAAGCCTAAACCTTGATCCGATGAACAAAAACTCTAATACTAACTATAACAAACTCTCACCATAACTCTAACTCTAAATGTGCTCGTTTCTAACCCTTACACTAAGTCGTCAATTTCAACACTAACCCTAAGCCTAAATGCACTCTATTCTATCCAAAATGCAATCCTGACACTAAGCCTAACGCTAAACCTCGATTCTACGAACAACAACTCTAATACTAACTATTACAAATTCTCGCCATAACTCTAACTCTAAATGTGCTCGTTTCTAACCCTAACACTAACTCGTCAATTTCAACACTAACCCTAAGCTTAAATGCACTCTAGTCTAACCAAAATGCAATCCTGACACTAAGCCTAACCCTAAACCTCGATTCTACGAAAAAAAACTCTACTACTAACTACAAGGAATTGTCACCATAAGTGTAATCCTAAATGTGTTCGTTTCTAACCCTTACACTAGTCGTCGATTTCAACACTAACCCTAAGCCTAAATGCACACTATTCTAACCAAAATGCAATCCTGATACTAAGCCTAACACTAAACCTCGATTCTACGAAAAAAAACACTACTATTAACTACAAGGAATTGTCACCATAACTCTAACCCTAAATGTGTTAGTTTCTAACCCTTACAGTAAGTCGTCAATTTCAACACTAATCCTATGCGTAAATGCACTCTATTCTAACCAAAATGAAATCCTGACACTAAGCCTAAGCCTAAACCTTGATCAGATGAACAAAAACTCTAATACTAACTATAACAAACTCTCACCATAACTCTAACTCTAAATGTGCTCGTTTCTAACCCTTACACTAAGTCGTCAATTTCAACACTAACCCAAAGCCTAAATGCACTCTATTCTAACCAAAATGCAATCTTGACACTAAGCCTAACCCTAAACCTCGAATCTACGAACAACAACTCTAATACCAACTATTACAAATTCTCACCATAACTCTAACTCTAAATGTGCTCGTTTCTAACCCTAACACCAAGTCGTCAATTTCAACACTAACCCTAAGCCTAAATGCACTCTATTCTAACCAAAATGCAATCCTGACAATAAGAGTAACGCTAAACCTCGATTCTAAGAAAAAAAACTCTAATACTAACTACAAGGAATTGTCACCCTAACTCTAACCCTAAATGTATTCGTTTCTAACCCTTACACTAAGTAGTCAATTTCAACACTAACCCTACGCCTAAATGCACTCTATTGTAACCAAAATGCAATCCTGACACTAAGCCTAACCCTAAACCTCGATTCTGCGAACAACAACTCTAATACTAACTATTACAAATTCTCACCATAACTCTAACTCTAAATGTGCTCGTTTCTAACCCTAACACTAACTCGTCAATTTCAACACTAACCCTAAGCCTAAATGCCCTCTATTCTATTCAAAATGCAATACTGACAGTAAGCCTAACCCTAAACCTCGATTCTACGAACAAAAACCCTAGCCCTAACCCAAACGAATTCTAACCGTAACTCTAACCCTAAATGTGTTCGTTTCTAACCCTAACACGAAGTCGTCAATTTCAACACTAACCCTAAGCTTAAATGCACTCTAGTCTAACGAAAATGCAATCCTGACACTAAGCCTAACCCTAAACCTCGATTCTACGAAAAAAAACTCTACTACTAACTACAAGGAATTGTCACCATAACTCTAACCCTAAATGTGCTCGTTTCTAACCCTTACACTAAGTCGTCAATTACAACACTAGACCTAAGCCTAAATGCACGCTATTCTAACCAAAATGCAATCCTGATACTAAGCCTAACACTAAACCTCGATTCTACGAAAAAAAACACTACTACTAACTACAAGGAATTGTCACCATAACTCTAACCCTAAATGTGTTAGTTTCTAACCCTTACAGTAAGTCGTCAATTTCAACACTAATCCTATGCGTAAATGCACTCTATTCTAACCAAAATGAAATCCTGACACTAAGCGTAACGCTAAACCTCGATTCTATGAACAAAAACTGTAATACTAACTATAACAAATTCTCACCATAACTCTAACTCTAAATGTGCTCGTTTCTAACCCTTACACTAAGTCGTCAATTTCAACACTAACCCAAAGCCTAAATGCACTCTATTCTAACCAAAATGCAATCTTGACACTAAGCCTAACCCTAAACCTCAAATCTACGAACAAGAACTCTAATACCAACTATTACAAATTCTCACCATAACTCTAACTCTAAATGTGCTCGTTTCTAACCCAAACACCAAGTCGTCAATTTCAACACTAACCCTAAGCCTAAATGCACTCTATTCTAACCAAAATGCAATCCTGACAATAAGCGTAACGCTAAACCTCGATTCTACGAAAAAAAACTCTAATACTAACTACAAGGAATTGTCACCCTAACTCTAACCCTAAATGTATTCGTTTCTAACCCTTACACTAAGTAGTCAATTTCAACACTAACCCTACGCCTAAATGCACTCTATTGTAACCAAAATGCAATCCTGACACTAAGCCTAACCCTAAACCTCGATTCTGCGAACAACAACTCTAATACTAACTATTACAAATTCTCACCATAACTCTAACTCTAAATGTGCTCGTTTCTAACCCTAACACTAACTCGTCAATTTCAACACTAACCCTAAGCCTAAATGCCCTCTATTCTAACCAAAATGCAATACTGACACTAAGCCTAACCCTAAACCTCGATTCTACGAACAAAAACCCTAGACCTAACCCAAACGAATTCTAACCGTAACTCTAACCCTAAATATGTTCGTTTCTAACCCTAACACTAACTCGTCAAATTCAACACTAACCCTAAGCTTAAATGAACTCTATTCTAACCAAAATGCAATCCTGATACTAAGCCTAACACTAAACCTCGATTCTACGAAAAAAACCACTACTACTAACTACAAGGAATTGTGACCATAACTCTAACCCTAAATGTGTTCGTTTCTAACCCTTACACTAAGTCGTCAATTTCAACACTAACACTAAGCTAAATGCTCTCTATTCTAAGCAAAATGCAATCCTGACACTAAGCCTAACACTAAACCTCGATTCTACGAAAAAACACTCTAATACTAACTACAAGGAATTGTCACCATAACTCTAACCCTAAATGTGCTCGTTTCTAACCCTAACACTAAGTTGTCAATTTCAACACGAACCCTAAGCCTAAATGCACTCTATTCTAACCAAAATGCAATCCCGACACTAAGCCTAACCCTAAACCTCGATTCTACAAACAACAACTCTAATACTATTACAAATTCTCACCATAACTCTAACTCTAAATGTGCTCTTTTCTAACCCTAACACTAACTCGTCAATTTCAACACTAACCCTAAGCCTAAATGCCCTCTATTCTAACCAAAATTCAATACTGACACTAAGCCTAACCCTAAACCTCGATTCTACGAACAAAAACCCTAGCCCTAATCCAAACGAATTCTAACCGTAACTCTAACCCTAAATGTGTTCGTTTCTAACCCTTACACTAAGTCGTCAATTTCAACACAAACCCTAAGCCTAAATGCACTCTATTCTAACCAAAATGCAATCCTGACACTAAGCCTAACACGAAACCTCGATTCTACGAAAAAAAACTCTAATACTAACTACAAGGAATTGTCACCATAACTCTAACCCTAAATGTGCTCGTTTCTAACCCTTACACTAAGTCGTCAATTTCAACACTAACCCTCAGCCTAAATGCACTCTATTCTAACCAAAATACAATCCTGACACTAAGCGTAACGCTAAACCTCGATTCTATGAACAAAAACTCTAATACTAACTATAACAAATTCTCACCATAACTCTAATTCTAAATGTGCTCGTTTCTAACCCTAACACCAAGTTGTCAATTTCAACACTAACCCTAAGCCTAAATGCACTCTATTCTAACCAAAATGCAATCCTGACACTAAGCCTAACCCTAAACCTCGATTCTACGAAAAAAAACTCTAATACTAACTATAACAAATTCTCACCATAACTCTAAATCTAAATGTGCTCGTTTCTAAGCCTTACACTAAGTCGTCAATTTCAACACTAACCCTAAGACTAAATGCACTCTATTCTAACCAAAATGCAATCCGGACACTAAGCCTAACCCTAAACCTCGATTCTACGAACAACAACTCTAATACTAACTATAACAAATTCTCACCATAACTCTAACTCTAAATGTGCTCGTTTCTAACCCTAACACTAACTCGTCAATTTCAACACTAACCCTAAGCCTAAATGCCCTCTATTCTAACCAAAATGCAATACTGACTCAAAGCCTAACCCTAAACCTCGATTCTACGAACAAAATCCCTAGACCTAACCCAAACGAATTCTAAACCTAACTCTAACACTAAATGTGTTCATTTCTAACCCTAACACTAAGTCCTCAATTTCAACACTAACCTTAAGCCTAAATGCAGTGTATTCTAACCAAAATGCAATCCTGACATTAAGCCTTAACCTAAACCGTGATTCTACGAAAAAAACTCTAATACTAACTATACCAGATTCTCACCATAACTCTAACCGTAAATGGACTCGTTTAAAACCCTTACACTAAGTTGTCAATTTCAACACTAACCCTAAGCCTAAATGCACTGTACTCTAACCAAAATGCAATACTGACTTTAAGCCTAACCCTAAACCTCGATTCTAAGAAAAAAAATCTAATGCTAACTATAACAAATTCTCACCATAACTCTAACCCTAAATGTGTTCGTTTCTAACCCTAACACTAACTAGTCAATTTCAACACTAACCCTAAGCCTAAATGCACTCTATTCTAACCAAAATGCAATCCTGACACTAAGCCTAACCCTAAACCTCGATTCTACGTAAAAAACTCTTCTACTAACTACAAGGAATTGTCACCATAACTCTAACCCTAAATGTGCTCGTTTCTAACCCAAACACTATGTCGTCAATTTCAACACTAACCCTAAGCCTAAATGCACTCTATTCTAACCAAAATGCAATCCTGACACTAAGCCTAACCCTAAACCTTGATTCGATGAACAAAAACTCTAATAATAACTATAACAAACTCTCACCATAACTCTAACTCTAAATGTGCTCGTTTCAAACCCTTACACTAAGTCGTCAATTTCAACACTAACCCTAAGCCTAAATGCACACTATTCTAACCAAAATGCAATCCTGATACTAAGCCTAACACTAAACCTCGATTCTACGAAAAAAAACACTACTACTAACTACAAGGAATTGTCACCATAACTCTAGCCCTAAATGTGTTCGTTTCTAACCCTTACACTAAGTCTTCAATTTCAACACTAACCCTAAGCCTAAATGCACTCTATTCTAAACAAAATGCAATTTTAACCCAAAACCTCGATTCTACTAAAAAAAATCTTCTACTAACTATAACGAATTCTCACCATAAATCTAACCCTAAATGGTCTCGTTTCTAACCCTAAGTCGTCAATTTCAACACTAACCCTAAGCCTAAATGCACTCTATTCTAACCAAAATGCAATCCTGACACTAAGCCTAACCCTAAACCTCGATTCTACGAAAAAACACTAATACTAACTATAACGAATTCTCACCATAACTCTAACCCTAAATGTGCTCGTTTCTAACCCTAACACTAAGTCGTCAATTTCAACACTAACTCTAAGCCCAAATGCTCTGAATTATGACCCAAAATGCTCTCCTGACCCTAAGCCTAACCCAAAACCTCGATTCTACCAACACAAACCCTAACCCTAATCCTAACCCAACTCCTCCCCTACCCCTAAATGCACTCAAACACTGACCCTAACCCCAACCCAACGCTAAAAATGCTCCTGATTCTAACCTTAATCCTAACCCTAACCCTCACCCTAACACTGACCCTCGATTCTACGAAAGCTACCCCTATACCTAACTCTAACCCTAACACTATCCTTAAATGCACTCGATTCTAACCCTCACCCTAAACATAAACCTAACCCTATCCCTAATCCTAACCCTAAATGCACTGGATTCTAACCATAACTCTAACCCTAATGTGCTCGATTCTAACCCTAACACTAAATCGTCAATTTCAACACTATCCCTAACCCTAAATGCACTCGACTCTAACCCAAAAGCCATTCCTGACCCTAAGCCTAAACCTAAACCTCGATTCTACCAACACAAACCCTAACCCTAATCCTAACCCTATCCCTTCCACTAGCCCTAAAAGCACTTTAACCCTAATCCTCACCCTAACGCTAACACTAAAACTGTGCTTGATTCTAACCCTAACCCTCACCCTAAGCCTAACCCTAAGTCTAACCCTCGATTCTACGAAAGCTAACCCTATACCTAACTCTAACCCTAACACTATCCTTACATGCACTCGATTCTAACCATCATTCTGAACATAACCCTAACCCTAACCCTAATCCTAACCCTAAATGCACTGGATTCTAACCATAACTCTAACCCTAATGTGGTCGATTATAACCCTAAAACTAAATCGTCAATCTCAACACTAAGCCTAACCCTATATGCACTCGACTCTAAGCCAAAAGGCAATCCTGACCCTAAGCCTAACCCTAAACCACGATTCTACCAACACAAACCCTAACCCTAATCCTAACCCTACTCCTATTCCTACCTCTATATGTACTCTAACCCTAACCCTAAATGCTCTCGATTCTAATCCTGACCCTAATAACCTTGACCCTAACCCTAAGCCTAAATGCAGTGGATTCTAACCATAGGTCTAACCCTCATGTGCTTTACTCTAAGCCTAACACTAAATCGTTAATCTCAACACTAACCCTAAGCCTAAATGCACTGGATTCTGACCCAAAAGCCATTCCTGACCCTAAGCCCAACCCTAAACTTCGATTGCACCAACACAAACCCTAACCCTAATCCTAACCCTACCCCTACCCCTACCCCTAAATGCACTCTAACCCTACCCTTACCCCTAACGCTAACCCTAACCCTAACGAATTCTACCAAAACCTCAAACCCTAAATGTGCTCGATTCTAACCCTAACACTAAATCGTCAATTTCAAAACTATCCCTGAGCCTAAATGCACTGGATTCTAACCCAAAAGCCATCCCTCACCCTGAGGCTAACCGTAAACCTCGATTCTACCAACACAAACCTTAACCCTAATCCTAACCCTACCCCTACCCCTACCCCTAAATGCACTCTAAGCCATAACAGTAAAACTCTCCTTGAGTATAACACAAACCCTAACCCCAATCCTAACCCTACTCCTATCCCTATCTCTATATGCACTCTAACCCTAACCCTAATCCAACCCCTAACACTAAAAATGCGCCTGATTCTAACCCTAACACTAACCCTAACCCAAACCCGAACCCTCAATTCTAGGAAACCTAACCCTAAACCTAACTCTAACCTTAAAACTATTCTTAAATGCTCTCGATTCTAATCCTGACCCTAATAACCCTAACCCTAACCCTAAGTTTAAATGCAGTGGATTCCAACCATAACTCTAACCCTCATGTGCTTGATTCTAAGCCTAGCACTAAATCGTCCATCTGAACACTAACTGTAACCCTAAATGCACTCGATTCTAAGCCAAAAGGCAATCCTCACCCTAAGCCTAACCCAAAACCTCGATTCTACCAACACAAACCCTAACCCTAATCCTAACCCAAGTCCTCCCCTACCCCTAAATGCACTCAAACTCGGACCCTAACCCCAACCCTAACGCTAAAAATGCTCCTGAGTCTAACCTTAATCCTAACCCTAACCCTCACCCTAACACTGAACCTCGATTCTACGAAAGCTAACCTAACTCTAACCCTAACACTATCCTTAAATGCTCTCGATTCTAATCCTGACCCTAATAACCCTAACCCTAACCCTAAGCTTAAATGTAGTGCATTCTAACCATAACTCTAACACCAATGTGCTGGATTCTAAGTCTAACACTAAATCGTCAATCTCAACACTAACCCTAACTCTAAATGCACTCAGTTGTAACCCAAAAGGCAATCCTCACCCTACGCCTAACCCTAAACTTCGATTCTACCAACACAAACCCTAACCCTAATCCTAACCCTACCCCTATCCCTACGCCTAAATACACTCTAACCCTACCCCTCCCCCTTACACTAACGCTATCCCTAAGGAATTCTAACCAAAACTCTAACCCGAAATGTGCTCGATTCTAACCCAAACACTAAATCGTCAATTTCAACACTATACCTAACCCTAAATGCACTCGACTCTAACTCAAAAACCATTCCTGACCCTAAGCCTAACCCTAAAAGTCGATTCTACCAACACAAACCCTAACCCTAATCCCAACCCTACTCCTATCCCTATCTCTATATGCACTCTAACCCTAACCCTGACCCAACCCGTAACACTAAAAATACGCTTGATACTTTCCCTAACCCTAACCCTAACCCTAACCCTCAATTCTACGAAACCTAACCCTAAACCTAACTCTAACCCTAACACTATCCTTAAATGCTCTCGATTCTAATCCTGACCCTAATAACCCTAACCCTAACCCTAAGCTTAAATATAGTGGATTCTAACCATAACTCTAACCCCAATGTGCTCGATTCTAAGTCTAACACTACATCGTCAATCTCAACACTAACCCTAACTCGAAATGCACTCAGTTGTAACCCAAAAGGCAATCCTCACCCTACGCCTAACACTAAATTTCGATTCTATCAACACAAACCCTAACCCTAATCCTAATCCTACCCCTACCCCTACCCCTAAATGCACTCTAACCCTACCCCTACCCCTTACACTAACCCTAACCCTAAGGAATTCTAACCAAAACTCTAACCCTAAATGTGCTCGATTCTAACCCAAACACTAAATCGTCAATTTCAACACTATCCCTAACCCTAAATGCACTCGACTCTAAACCAAAAGCCATTCCTGACACTAAGCCTAACCCTAAACCTCGATTCTACCAACACAAACCTTAACCCTAATCCTAACCCTACTCCTACGCCTACCACTAAATGCACTCTAAGCCATACCCTGATGAAAAGCAGACCACTAAAAATGTGTCTGATTCTAACCCTAACCTTAACCCTAAGCCTAACCTTAAGCCTAACCTTAAGCCTAACCCTCGATTCTACGAAAGCGAATGCTAAACCTAACTCTAACCCTAGCACTATCCTTAAATGCTCCCGATTTTAACCCTGACCCTCAACCTAACCCTAACCCTAACCCTAACGCTAACGCTAAATGCACTGAATTCTAAGCATAACTCTAACCCTAAATGTGCTCGATTCAAACCCTAACACTAAATCGTCAATTTGAACACTAACCCAAAGACTAAATACACTCTATTCTGATCCAAAATGCAATCCTGACCCTAAGCGTAACCCTAAACCTCGATTCTACCAACACAAACCTTAACCCTAATTCTAACCCTACTCTTACGCCTACCCCTAAATGCACTCTAAACCCTACCCTGATTAAAAGCAGACCACTGAAAATGTGCCTGATTGTAACCCTAACCCTAACCCTAACCCTAAGCCTAACCTTAAGCCTAACCCTCGATTCTAGGAAAGTGAACGCTAAACCTAACTCTAACCCTAGCACTATCCTTGAATGCTCTCGATTTTAACTCTGACCCTCAACCTAACCCTAACCCTAACGCTAACGCTAAATGCACTGAATTCTAAGCATAACTCTAAGCCTAAATGTCCTCGATTCAAACCCTAACACTAAATCGTCAATTTGAACACTAACCCAAAGTCTAAATACACTCGATTCTGGTCCAAAATGCAATCCTAACCCTAAGCCTAAACCTAAACCTCGATTCTACCAACACAAACCTTAACCCTAATCCTAACCCTATCCCTTCCACTAGGCCTAAAAGCACTTTAACCCTAATCCTCACCCTAACGCTAACACTAAAACTGTGCTTGATTCTAACCCTAACCCTCACCCTAAGCCTAACCCTAAGCCTAACCCTCGATTCTACGAAAGCTAACCCTATACCTAACTCTAACCCAAGCACTATCATTAATGCTTTCGATTCTAACCCTGACCCTAAACCTAACCCTAACCCTAACCCTAACCCTAAATGCACTGAATTCTAATCATAACTCTATGCCTAAATGTGCCTGATTCTAACGCTATAACTAAATCATCGATTTCAACACTAACCCTCAGCCCAAATGCTCTGAATTATGACCCAAAATGCTCTCCTGACCCTAAGCCTAACCCAAAACCTCGATTCTACCAACACAAACCCTAAACCTAATCCTAACCCAACTCCTCCCCTACCCCTAAATGCACTCAAACCCTGACCCTCACCCCAACCCTATCGCTAAAAATGCTCCTGATTCTAACCTTAATCCTAACCCTAACCCTCACCCTAACACTGACTCTCGATTCTACGAAAGCTAACCCTATACCTAACTCTAACCCTAACACTATCCTTAAATGCACTCGATTCTAACCCTCACCCTAAACATAAACCTAACCCTCTCCCTAATCCTAACCCTAAATGCACTGGATTCTAACCATAACTCTAATCCTAATGTGCTCGATTATAACCCTAACACTAAATCGTCAATCTCAACACTAAGCCTAACCCTAAATACACTCGACTCTAACCCAAAAGGCAATACTGACCTTAAGCCAAACCCTAAACCTCGATTCGACCAACACAAACCCTAACCCTAATCCTAACCCTACTCCTATCCCTATCTCTATATGCACTCTAAATCTAACCCTGACCAACCCCTAACACTAAAAATGCGCTTCATTCTATCCCTAACCCTAACCCTAACCCTTAGCCTAACCCTAACCCTCAATTCTATGAAACGTAACCCTAAAGCTAACTCTACCCCTAACACTATCCTTAAATGCTCTCGATTCTAATCCTGACCCTAATAACCCTAACCCTAACCCTAAGCTTAAATATAGTGGATTCTAACCATAACTCTAACCCCAATGTGCTCGATTCTAAGTCTAACACTAAATCGTCAATCTCAACACTAACCCTAACTCTAAATGCACTCAGTTGTAACCCAAAAGGCAATCCTCACCCTACGCCTAACCCTAAACTTCGATTCTACCAACACAAACCCTAACCCTAATCCTAACCCTACCCCTACCCCTACCCCTAAATGCACTCTAACCCTACACCTCCCCCTTACACTAACCCTAACTCTAAGCAATTCTAACCAAAACTCTAACCCTAAATGTGCTCGATTCTAACCCTAACACTAAATCGTCAATATCAACACTATCCCTAACCCTAAATGCACTCGACTCTAAACCAAAAGGCATTCCTGACCCTAAGCCTAACCGTAAACCTCGATTCTACCAACACAAACCTTAACCCTAATTCTAACCCTACTCCTACGCCTACCCCTAAATGCACTCTAAACCCTACCCTGATGAAAAGCAGACCACTAAAAATGTGCCTGATTCTAACCCTAACCCTAAGCCTAACGTCAAGCCTAACCCTCGATTCTAGTAAAGTGAACGCTAAACCTAACTCTAACCCTAGCACTATCCTTGAATGCTCTCGATTTTAACCCTGACCCTCAACCTAACCCTAACCCTAACGCTAACGCTAAATGCACCGAATTCTAAGCATAACTCTAAGCCTAAATGTGCTCGATTCAAACCCTAACACTAAATCGTCAATTTGAACACTAACCCAAAGCCTAAATACACTCTATTCTGATCCAAAATGCAATCCTGACCCTAAGCCTAAACCTAAACCTCGATTCTACCAACACAAACCTTAACCCTAATCCTAACCTTATCCCTTCCCCTAGCCCTAAAAGCACTTTAACCCTAATCCTCACCCTAACGCTAACACTAAAAATGTGCTTGATTTTAACCCTAACCCCACCCTAAGCCTAACCCTAAGCCTAACCCTCGATTCTACGAAAGCTAACCCTAAATCTAACTCTAACCCTAGCACTATCCTTAATGCTCTCGATTCTAACCCTGACCCTAAACCTAACCCTAACCCTAACCCTAAATGCACTGAATTCTAAGCATAACTCTATCCCTAAATGTGCCTGATTCTAACGCTATAACTAAATCATCAATTTCAACACTAACCATAAGCCCAAATGCTCTGAATTATGACCCAAAATGCTCTCCTGACCCTAAGCCTAACCCAACTCCTCCCCTACCCCTTAATGCACTCAAACCCTGACCCTAACCCCAACCCTAACGCTAAAAATGCTCCTGATTCTAACCTTAATCCTAACCCTAACCCTCACCCTAACACTGACCCTCGATTCTATGAAAGCTAACCCTACACCTAACTCTAACCCTAACACTATTCTTAAATGCACTCGATTATAACCCTCACGCTAAACATAAACCTAACCCTATCAATAATCCTAACCCTAAATGCACTGGATTCTACCCATAACTCTAACCCTAATGTGCTCGATTATAACCCTAACACTAAATCGTCATTCTCAACACTAACCCTAACCCTACATGCACTCGGCTCTAACCCAAAAGGCAATCCTCACCCTACGCTTAACCCTAAACTTCGATTCTACCAACACAAACCCTAACCCTAATCCTGACCCTACCCCTACCCCTACCCCTAAATGCACTCTAACCCTACCCCTACCCCTTACACTAACCCTAACCCTAAGGAATTCTAAGCAAAACTCTAACCCGAAATGTGCTCGATTCTAACCCAAACACGAAATCGTCAATTTCAACACTATCCCTAACCCTAAATGCACTCGACTCTAACCCAAAAGGCAATCCTCACCCTACGCCTAACCCTAAACTTCGATTCTACCAACACAAACCCTAACCCTAATCGTAACCCTACCCCTATCCCTACGCCTAAATACACTCTAACCCTACCCCTCCCCCTTACACTAACGCTATCCCTAAGGAATTCTAACCAAACTCTAACCCGAAATGTGCTCGATTCTAACCCAAACACTAAATCGTCAATTTCAACACTATACCTAACCCTAAATGCACTCGACTCTAACTCAAAAACCATTCCTGACCCTAAGCCTAACCCTAAAAGTCGATTCTACCAACACAAACCCTAACCCTAATCCCAACCCTACTCCTATCCCTATCTCTATATGCACTCTAACCCTAACCCTGACCCAACCCACAACACTAAAAATACGCTTGATACTTTCCCTAACCCTAACCCTAACCCTAACCCTCAATTCTACGAAACCTAACCCTAAACCTAACTCTAACCCTAACACTATCCTTAAATGCTCTCGATTCTAATCCTGACCCTAATAACCCTAACCCTAACCCTAAGCTTAAATATAGTGGATTCTAACCATAACTCTAACCCCAATGTGTTCGATTCTAAGTCTAACACTACATCGTCAATCTCAACACTAACCCTAACTCGAAATGCACTCAGTTGTAACCCAAAAGGCAATCCTCACCCTACGCCTAACACTAAACTTCGATTCTATCAACACAAACCCTAACCCTAATCCTAACCCTACCCCTAACCCTACCCCTAAATGCACTCTAACCCTACCCCTACCCCTTACACTAACGCTAACCCTAAGGAATTCTAACCAAAACTCTAACCCTAAATGTGCTCGATTCTAACCCAAACACTAAATCGTCAATTTCAACACTATCCCTAACCCTAAATGCACTCGACTCTAAACCAAAAGCCATTCCTGACACTAAGCCTAACCCTAAACCTCGATTCTACCAACACAAACTTTAACCCTAATCCTAACCCTACTCCTACGCCTACCACTAAATGCACTCTAAGCCATACCCTGATGAAAAGCAGACCACTAAAAATGTGCCTGATTCTAACCCTAACCCTAACCCTAAGCCTAACCTTAAGCCTAACCCTCGATTCTAGGAAAGTGAATGCTAAAGCTAACTCTAACCCTAGCACTATCCTTAAATGCTCTCGATTTTAACCCTGACCCTCAACCTAACCCTAACCCTAACGCTAACGCTAAATGCACTGAATTCTAAGCAGAACTCTAACCCTAAATGTGCTCGATTCAAACCCTAACACTAAATCGTCAATTTGAACACTAACCCAAAGCGTAAATACACTCTATTCTGATCCAAAATGCAATCCTGACCCTAAGCCTAAACCTAAACCTCGATTCCACGAACACAAACCTTAACCCTAATCCTAACCCTATCCCTTCCACTAGCCCTAAAAGCACTTTAACCCTAATCCTCACTCTAACGCTAACACTAAAACTGTGCTTGATTCTAACCCTAACCCTCACCCTAAGCCTAACCCTAAGCCTAACCCTCGATTCTATGAAAGCTAACCCTAAACCTAACTCTAACCCTAACACTATCCTTAAATGCACTCGATTCTAACCCTCACCCTAAACATAAAGCTAACCCTATCCCTAATCCTAACCCTAAATGCACTGGATTCTAATCATAACTCTAACACTAATGTGCTCGATTATAACCCTAACACTAAATCGTCAATCTCAACACTAACCCTAACTCTAAATGCACTCAGTTGTAACCCAAAAGGCAATCCTCACCCTACGCCTAACCCTAAACTTCGATTCTACCAACACAAACCCTAACGCTAATCTTAACCCTACCCCTACCCCTACCCCTACATGCACTCTAACCCTACCCCTCCCCCTTACACTAACCCTAACCCTAAGGAATTCTAACCAAAACTCTAACCCTAAATGTGCTCGATTCTAACCCAAACACTAAATCGTCAATTAATACACTATACCTAACCCTAAATGCACTCGACTCTAACCCAAAAGCCATTCCTGACCCTAAGCCTAACCCTAAGCCAAACCCTCGATTCTATGAAAGCTAACCCTAAACGTAACTCTAACCCTAACACTATCCTTAAATGCACTCGATTCTAACCCTCACCCTAAACATAAACCTAACCCTATCCCTAATCCTAACCCTAAATGCACTGGATTCTAACCATAACTCTAACCCTAATGTGCTCGATTATAACCCTAACACTAAATCGTCAATCTCAACACTATCCCTAACCCTAAATGCACTCGACTCTAACCCAAAAGGCAATCCTGACCCTAAGCCTAAAACTAAACCTCGATTCTACCAACACAAACCCTAACCCTAATCCCAACCCTCCTCCTATCCCTATCTCTATATGCACTCTAACCCTAACCCTGACCCAACCCCTAACACTAAAAATGCTCTTCATTCTATCCCTAACCCTAACCCTAACCCTAACCCTCAATTCTACGAAACCTAACCCTAAACCTAACTCTAACCCTAACACTATCCTTAAATGTTCTCGATTCTAATCCTGACCCTAATAACCCTAACCCTAACCCTACGCTTAAATATAGTGGATTCTAACCATAACTCTAACCCCAATGTGCTCGATTCTAAGTCTAACACTAAATCGTCAATCTCAACACTAACCCTAACTCTAAATGCACTCAGTTGTAACCCAAAAGGCAATCCTCACCCTACGCCTAACCCTAAACTTCGATTCTACCAACACAAACCCTAACCCTAACCCTAACCCTACCCCTATCTCTACGCCTAAATGCACTCTAACCCTCCCCCTCCCCCTTACACTAACGCTAACCCTAAGGAATTCTAACCAAAACTCTAACCCTAAATGTGCTCGATTCTAACCCAAACACTAAATCGTCAATTTCAACACTATCCCTAACACTAAACGCACTCGACTCTAACTCAAAAGCCATTCCTGACCCTAAGCCTAACCCTAAACCTCGATTCTACCAACACAAACCCTAACCCTAATCCCAACCCTACTCCTATCCCTATCTCTATATGCACTCTAACCCTAACCCTGACCCAACCCCTAACAATAAAAATGTGCTTGATTCTTTCCCTAACCCTAACCCTAACCCTAACCCTCAAATCTATGAAATTTAACCCTAAACCTAACTCTAACCCTAACACTATCCTTAAATGCTCTCGATTCTAATCCTGACCCTAATAACCCTAACCCTAACCCTAAGCTTAAATATAGTGGATTCTAACCATAACTCTAACCCCAATGTGCTCGATTCTAAGTCTAACACTAAATCGTCAATCTCAACACTAACCCTAACTCTAAATGCACTCAGTTGTAACCCAAAAGGCAATCCTCACCCTACGCCTAACCCTAAACTTCGATTCTACCAACACAAACCCTAACCCTAACCCTAACCCTACCCCTATCCCTACGCCTAAATGCACTCTAACCCCACCCCTCCCCCTTACACTAACCCTAACCCTAAGCAATTCTAACCAAAACTCTAACCCTAAATGTGCTCGGTTCTAACCCAAACACTAAATCGTCAATTTCAACACTATCCCTAACCCTAAATGCACTCGACTCTAACCCAAAAGCCATTCCTGACCCTAAGCCTAACCCTAAACCTCGATTCTACCAACAGAAACCTTAACCCTAATCCTAACCCTACTCCTACGCCTACCCCTAAATGCACTCTAAGCCATACCCTGATGAAAAGCAGACCACTAAAAATGTGCCTGATTCTAACACTAACCCTAACCCTAAGCCTTACCTTAAGCCTAACCCTCGATTCTACGAAGGCGAACGCTAAACCTAACTCTAACCATAGCACAATCCTTAAATGCTCTCGGTTTTAACCCTGACCCTCAACCTAACCCTAACCCTAACGCTAACCCTAAATGCACTGAATTCTAAGCATAACTCTAACCCTAAATGTGCTCGATTAAAACCCTAACACTAAATCATCAATTTGAACACTAACCCAAAGGTTAATACACTCTATTCTGATCCAAAATGCAATCCTGACCCTAAGCCTAAGCCTAAAGCTCCATTCTACCAACACAAACTTTAACCCTAATCCTAACCCTATCCCTTCCACTAGCCCGAAAAGCACTTTAACCCTCATCCTCACCGTAACGCTAACACTAAAACTGTGCTTGATTCTAACCCTAACCCTCACGCTAAGCCTAACCCTAAGCTTAACCCTCGATTCTACGAAAGCTAAACCTAAACCTAACTCTAACCCTAGCACTATCCTTAATGCTCTCGATTCTAACCCTGACCCTAAACCTAACCCTAACCCTAACCCTAACACTAAATGCACTGAATTCTAATCATAACTCTATGCCTAAATGTGCCTGATTCTAACGCTAAAACTAAATCATCAATTTCAACACTAACCCTCAGCCCAAATGCTCTGAATTATGACCCAAAATGCTCTCCTGACCCTAAGCCTAACCCAAAACCTCGATTCTACCAACACAAACCTTAACCCTAATCCTAACCCAACTCCTCCCCTACCCCTAAATGCACTCAAAGCCTGACCCTAACCCCAACCCTAACGCTAAAAATGCTACTGATTCTAAGCTTAATCCTAACCCTAACCCTCACCCTAACACTGACCCTCGATTCTACGAAAGCTAACCCTATACCTAACTCTAACCCTAACACTATCCTTAAATGCATTCGATTCTAATCCTCAAACTAAACATAAACCTAACCCTATCCCTAATCCTAACCCTAAATGCACTGGATTCTAACCATAACTCTAACCCTAATGTGCTCGATTATAACCCTAACACTAAATCGCCAATCTCAACACTAAGCCTAAACCTAAATGCACTCGACTCTAACCCAAAAGGCAATCCTGACCCTAACCCTAACCCTAAGCCTCACCTTAAGCCTAACCCTCGATTCTAGGAAAGCGAACGGTAAACCTAACTCTAACCCTAGCACTATCCTTAAATGCTCTCGATTTTAACCCTGACCCTCAACCTAACCCTAACCCTAACGCTAACCCTAAATGCACTGAATTCTAAGCATAACTCTAACCCTAAATGTGCTCGATTCAAACCCTAACACTAAATCGTCAATTTTAACACTAACCCAAAGCCTAAATACACTCTATTCTGATCCAAAATGCAATCCTGACCCTAAGCCTAAACCTAAACCTCGATTCTACGAACACAAACCTTAACCCTAATCCTAACCCTATCCCTTCCACTAGCCCTAAAAGCACTTCAACCCTAATCCTCACCCTAACGCTAACACTAAAACTGTGCTTGATTCTAACCCTAACCCTCATCCTAAGCCTAACCCTAAGCCTAACCCTCGATTCTATGAAAGCTAACCCTAAACCTAACTCTAACCCTAACACTATCCTTAAATGCACTCGATTCTAACCCTCACCCTAAACATAAACCTAACCCTATCCCTAATCCTAACCCTAAATGCACTGGATTCTAACCATAACTCTAACCCTAATGTGCTCGATTATAACCCTAACACTAAATCGTCAATCTCAACACTAAGCCTAACCCTAAATGCACTCGACTCTAACCCAAAAGGCAATCCTGACCCTAAGCCTAACCCTAAACCTCGATTCTACCAACACAAACCCTAACCCTAATCCCAACCCTCCTCCTATCCCTATGTCTATATGCACTCTAACCCTAACCCTGACCCAACCCGTAACACTAAAAATGCGCTTGATTCTTTCCCTAACCCTAACCCTAACCCTAACCCTCAAATCTATGAAACTTAACCCTAAACCTAACTCTAACCCTAACACTATCCTTAAATGCTCTCGATTCTAATCCTGACCCTAATAACCCTAACCCTAACCCTAAGCTTAAATATAGTGGATTCTAACCATAACTCTAACCCCAATGTGCTCGATTCTAAGTCTAACACTAAATCGTCAATCTCAACACTAACCCTAACTCTAAATGCACTCAGTTGTAACCCAAAAGGCAATCCTCACCCTACGCCTAACCCTAAACTTCGATTCTACCAACACAAACCCTAACCCTAACCCTAACCCTACCCCTATCCCTACGCCTAAATGCACTCTAACCCCACCCCTCCCCCTTACACTAACCCTAACCCTAAGCAATTCTAACCAAAACTCTAACCCTAAATGTGCTCGATTCTAACCCAAACACTAAATCGTCAATTTCAACACTATCCCTAACCCTAAATGCACTCGACTCTAACCCAAAAGCCATTCCTGACCCTAAGCCTAACCCTAAACCTCGATTCTACCAACAGAAACCTTAACCCTAACCCTAACCCTACTCCTACGCCTACCCCTAAATGCACTCTAAGCCATACCCTGATGAAAAGCAGACCACTAAAAATGTGCCTGATTCTAACACTAACCCTAACCCTAAGCCTTACCTTAAGCCTAACCCTCGATTCTACGAAGGCGAACGCTAAACCTAACTCTAACCATAGCACAATCCTTAAATGCTCTCGGTTTTAACCCTGACCCTCAACCTAACCCTAACCCTAACGCTAACCCTAAATGCACTGAATTCTAAGCATAACTCTAACCCTAAATGTGCTCGATTAAAACCCTAACACTAAATCGTCAATTTGAACACTAACCCAAAGGTTAATACACTCTATTCTGATCCAAAATGCAATCCTGACCCTAAGCCTAAGCCTAAAGCTCCATTCTACCAACACAAACTTTAACCCTAATCCTAACCCTATCCCTTCCACTAGCCCGAAAAGCACTTTAACCCTCATCCTCACCGTAACGCTAACACTAAAACTGTGCTTGATTCTAACCCTAACCCTCACGCTAAGCCTAAACCTAAGCTTAACCCTCGATTCTACGAAAGCTAAACCTAAACCTAACTCTAACCCTAGCACAATCCTTAATGCTCTCGATTCTAACCCTGACCCTAAACCTAACCCTAACCCTAACCCTAACACTAAATGCACTGAATTCTAATCATAACTCTATGCCTAAATGTGCCTGATTCTAACGCTAAAACTAAATCATCAATTTCAACACTAACCCTAAGCCCAAATGCTCTGAATTATGACCCAAAATGCTCTCCTGACCCTAAGCCTAACCCAAAACCTCGATTCTACCAACACAAACCTTAACCCTAATCCTAACCCAACTCCACCCCTACCCTAAATGCACTCAAAGCCTGACCCTAACCCCAACCCTAACGCTAAAAATGCTACTGATTCTAAGCTTAATCCTAACCCTAACCCTCACCCTAACACTGACCCTCGATTCTACGAAAGCTAACCCTATACCTAACTCTAACCCTAACACTATCCTTAAATGCACTCGATTCTAATCCTCAAACTAAACATAAACCTAACCCTATCCCTAATCCTAACCCTAAATGCACTGGATTCTAACCATAACTCTAACCCTAATGTGCTCGATTATAACCCTAACACTAAATCGTCAATCTCAACACTAAGCCTAAACCTAAATGCACTCGACTCTAACCCAAAAGGCAATCCTGACCCTAACCCTAACCCTAAGCCTCACCTTAAGCCTAACCCTCGATTCTACGAAAGCGAACGGTAAACCTAACTCTAACCCTAGCACTATCCTTAAATGCTCTCGATTTTAACCCTGACCCTCAACCTAACCCTAACCCTAACGCTAACCCTAAATGCACTGAATTCTAAGCATAACTCTAACCCTAAATGTGCTCGATTCAAACCCTAACACTAAATCGTCAATTTTAACACTAACCCAAAGCCTAAATACACTCTATTCTGATCCAAAATGCAATCCTGACCCTAAGCCTAAACCTAAACCTCGATTCTACGAACAGAAACCTTAACCCTAATCCTAACCCTATCCCTTCCACTAGCCCTAAAAGCACTTTAACCCTAATTCTCACCCTTACGCTAACACTAAAACTGTGCTTGATTCTAACCCTAACCCTCACCCTAAGCCTAACCCTAAGCCTAACCCTCGATTCTATGAAAGCTAACCCTAAACCTAACTCTAACCCTAACACTATCCTTAAATGCACTCGATTCTAACCCTCACCCTAAACATAAACCTAACCCTATCCCTAATCCTAACCCTAAATGCACTGGATTCTAACCATAACTCTAACCCTAATGTGCTCGATTATAACCCTAACACTAAATCGTCAATCTCAACACTAAGCCTAACCCTAAATGCACTCGACTCTAACCCAAAAGGCAATCCTGACCCTAAGCCTAACCCTAAACCTCGACTCTACCAACACAAACCCTAACCCTAATCCCAAACCCTACTCCTATCCCTACCTCTATATGCACTCTAACCCTAACTCTGACCGAACTCCTAACACTAAAAATGCGCTTGATTCTATCTCTAACCCTAACCCTAACCCTAACCCTCAGTTCTACGAAACGTAACCCTAAACACAACTCTAACCCTAACACTATCCTTAAATGCTCTCGATTCTAATCCTGACCCTAATAACCCTAACCCTAACCCTAAGCTTAAATATAGTGGAATCTAACCATAACTCTAACCCCAATGTGCTCGATTCTAAGTCTAACACTACATCGTCAATCTCAACACTAACCCTAACTCTAAATGCACTCAGTTGTAACCCAAACGGCAATCCTCACCCTACGCCTAACCCTAAACTTCGATTCTAGCAACATAAACCCTAACCCTAATCCTAACCCTACCCCTACCCCTACCCCTAAATGCACTCTAACCCTACCCCTCCCCCTTACACTAACGCTATCCCTAAGGAATTCTAACCAAAACTCTAACCCTAAATGTGCTCGCTCGACTCTAACCCAAACACTAAGTCGTCAATTTCAACACTATCCCTAACCCTAAATGCACTCGACTCTAACCCAAAAGCCATTCCTGACCCTAAGCCCAACCCTAAACCTCGATTCTACCAACACAAACCCTAACCCTAATCCAACCGTACTCCTATCCCTATCTCTATATGCACTCTAACCCTAACCCTGACCCAACCCGTAACACTAAAATGCGCTTGATACTTTCCCTAACCCTAACCCTAACCCTAACCCTCAAATCTATGAAACTTAACCCTAAACCTAACTCTAACCCTAACACTATCCTTAAATGCTCTCGATTCTAATCCTGACCCTAATAACCCTAACCCTAACCCTAAGCTTAAATATAGTGGATTTTAACCATAACTCTAACCCCAATGTGCTCGATTCTAAGTCTAACACTAAATCGTCAATCTCAACACTAACCCTAAACTCTAAATGCACTCAGTTGTAACCCAAAAGGCAATCCTCACCCTACGCCTAACCCTAAACTTCGATTCTACCAACACAAACCCCTAACCCTAATCCTGACCCTACCCCTACCCCTACCCCTAAATGCACTCTAACCCTACACCTCCCCCTTAACACTAAGCCCTAACCCTAAGCATTCTAACCAAAACTCTAACCCTAATATGTGCTCGATTCTAACCCAAACACTAAATCGTCAATTTCAACACTATCCCTAACCCTAAATGCACTCGACTCTAACCCAAAAGCCATTCCTGACCCTAAGCCTAACCCTAAACTTCGATTCTGCCAACACAAACCTTAACCCTAATCCTAACCCTACTCCTATGCCTACCCCAAAATGCACTCTAAGCCATACCCTGATGAAAAGCAGACCACTAAAAATGTGCTGATTCTAACCCTAACCCTAACCCTAAGCCTCACCTTAAGCCTTAACCCTCGATTCTACGAAAGCGAAACGCTAAACCTAACTCTAACCCTAGCACTATCCTTAAATGCTCTCGATTTAACCCTGACCCTCAACCTAACCCTAACCCTAACGCTAACGCTAAATGCACCTGAATTCTAAGCAGAACTCTAACCCTAAATGTGCTCGATTCAAACCCTAACACTAAATCGTCAATTTGAACACTAACCCAAAGCGTAAATACACTCTATTCTGATCCAAAATGCAATCCTGACCCTAAGCCTAAACCTAAACCTCGATTCCACGAACACAAACCTTAACCCTAATCCTAACCCTATCCCTTCCACTAGCCCTAAAAGCACTTTAACCCTAATCCTCACTCTAACGCTAACACTAAAACTGTGCTTGATTCTAACCCTAACCCTCACCTCCTAAGCCTAACCCTAAGCCTAACCCTCGATTCTATGAAAGCTAACCCTAAACCTAACTCTAACCCTAACACTATCCTTAAATGCACTCGATTCTAACCCTCACCCTAAACATAAAGCTAACCCTATCCCTAATCCTAACCCTAAATGCACTGGATTCTAATCATAACTCTAACACTAATGTGCTCGATTATAACCCTAACACTAAATCGTCAATCTCAACACTAACCCTAACTCTAAATGCACTCAGTTGTAACCCAAAAGGCAATCCTCACCCTACGCCTAACCCTAAACTTCGATTCTACCAACACAAACCCTAACGCTAATCTTAACCCTACCCTCTACCCCTACCCCTACATGCACTCTAACCCTACCCCTTCCCCCTTACACTAACCCTAACCTAAGGAATTCTAACCAAAACTCTAACCCTAAATGTGCTCGATTCTAACCCAAACACTAAATCGTCAATTAATACACTATACCTAACCCTAAATGCACTCGACTCTAACCCAAAAGCCATTCCTGACCCTAAGCCTAACCCTAAGCCTAACCTCGCTTCTATGAAAGCTAACCCTAAACGTAACTCTAACCCTAACACTATCCTTAAATGCACTCGATTCTAACCCTCACCCTAAACATAAACCTAACCCTATCCCTAATCCTAACCCTAAATGCACTGGATTCTAACCATAACTCTAACCCTAATGTGCTCGATTATAACCCTAACACTAAATCGTCAATCTCAACACTAGTCCCTAACCCTAATGCACTCGACTCTAACCCAAAAGGCAATCCTGACCCTAAGCCTAAAACTAAACCCTCGATTCTACAACACAAACCCTAACCCTAATCCCAACCCTCCTCCTATCCCTATCTCTATATGCACTCTAACCCTAACCCTGACCCAACCCCTAACACTAAAAATGCTCTTCATTCTATCCCTAACCCTAACCCTAACCCTAACCCTCAATTCTACGAAACCTAACCCTAAACCTAACTCTAGACCCTAACACTATCCTTAAATGTTCTCGATTCTAATCCTGACCCTAATAACCCTAACCCTAAAACCCTACGCTTAAATATAGTGGATTCTAACCATAACTCTAACCCAATGTGCTCGATTCTAAGTCTAACACTAAATCGTCAATCTCAACACTAACCCTAACGTCTAAATGCACTCAGTTGTAATCCAAAAGGCAATCCTCACCCTACGCCTAACCCTAACTTCGATTCTACCAACACAAACCCTAAGACCCTAACCCTAACCCCTACCCCTATCTCTACGCCTAAATGCACTCTAACCCTCCCCCTCCCCCCTTACACTAACGCTAACCCTAGGAATTCTAACCAAAACTCTAACCCTAAATGTGCTCGATTCTAACCCAAACACTAAATCGTCAATTTCAACACTATCCCTAACACTAAACGCACTCGACTCTAACTCAAAAGCCATTCCTGACCCTAAGGCCTAACCTAAACCTCGATTCTACCAACACAAACCCTAACCCTAATCCCAACCCTACTCCTATCCCTATCTCTATATGCACTCTAACCCTAACCCTGACCCAACCCCTAACAATAAAAGATGTGCTTGATTCTTTCCCTAACCCTAACCCTAACCCTAACCCTCAAATCTATGAAATTTAACCCTAAACCTAACTCTTAACCCTAACACTATCCTTAATATGCTCTCGATTCTAATCCTGACCCTAATAACCCTAACCCTAACCCTAAGCTTAAATATAGTGGATTCTAACCATAACTCTAACCCCAATGTGCTCGATTCTAAGTCTAACACTAAATCGTCATCTCAACACTAACCCTAACTCTAAATGCACTCAGTTGTAACCCAAAAGGCAATCCTCACACCCTACGCCTAACCTCTAAACTTCGATTCTACCACACACTACCCTAAACCCTAACCCTAACCCTACCCCTATCCCTACGCCTAAATGCACTCTAACCCCACCCCCTCCCCCTTACACTAACCCTAACCCTAAGCAATTCTAACCAAAACTCTAACCCTAAATGTGCTCGATCTACCCAAACACTAAATCGTCAATTTCAACACTATCCCTAACCCTAAATGCACTCGACTCTAACCCAAAAGCCATTCCTGACCCTAAGCCTAACCCTAAACCTCGATTCTACCAACAGAAACCTTAACCCTAATCCTAACCCTCTACTCCTACGCTACCCCTAAATGCACTCTAAGCCATACCCTGATGAAAAGCAAGACCACTAAAAATGTGCCGCTGATTCTAACACTCCTAACCCTCACTTAAGCCTAACCCCTCGCTTAGACGATCAGGCGAACGCTAAACCTAACTCTAACCATAGCACAATCCTTAAATGCTCTCGATTTATACCTGACCCTCAACCTAACCCTAACCCTAACGCTAACCCTAAATGCACTGAATTCTAAGCATAACTCTAACCCTAAATGTGCTCGATTAAACCCTAACACTAAATCGTCAATTTGAACACTAACCCAAAGGTTAATACACTCTATTCTGATCCAAAATGCAATCCTGACCCTAAGCCTAAGCCTAAAGCTCCATTCTACCAACACAAACTTTAACCCTAATCCTAACCCTATCCCCTTCCACTAGCCCGAAAAGCACTTTAACCCTCATCCCTCACCGTAACGCTAACACTAAAACTGTGCTTGATTCTAACCCTAACCCTCACGCTAAGCCTAACCCTAGCTTAACCCTCGATTCTACGAAAGCTAAACCTAAACCTAGACTCGTAACCCTAGCACTATCCTTAATGCTCTCGATTCTAACCCTGACCCTAAACCTAACCCTAACCCTAACCCTAACACTAAATGCACTGAATTCTAATCATAACTCTATGCCTAAATGTGCCTGATTCTAACGCTAGAAACTAAATCATCAATTTCAACACTAACCCTAAGCCCAAATGCTCTGAATTATGACCCAAAATGCTCTCCTGACCCTAAGCCTAACCCAAAACCTCGATTCTACCAACACAAACCTTAACCCTAATCCTAACCCAACTCCTCCCTACCCCTAAATGCACTCAAAGCCTGACCCTAACTCCCAACCCTAACGCTAAAAATGCTACTGATTCTAAGCTTAATCCTAACCCTAACCCTCACCCTAACACTGACCCTCGATTCTACGAAAGCTAACCCTATACCTAACTCTAACCCTAACACTATCCTTAAATGCACTCGATTCTAATCCTCAAACTAAACATAAACCTAACCCTATCCCTAATCCTAACCCTAAATGCACTGGATTCTAACCAAAACTCTAACCCTAATGTGCTCGATTATAACCCTAACACTAAATCGTCAATCTCAACACTAAGCCTAAACCTAAATGCACTCGACTCTAACCCAAAGGCAATCCTGACCCTAACCCTAACCCTAAGCCTCACCTTAAGCCTAACCCTCGATTCTACGAAAGCGAACGGTAAACCTAACTCTAACCCTAGCACTATCCTTAAATGCTCTCGATTTAACCCTGACCTCCTCAACCTAACTCCTAACCCTAACGCTAACCCTAAATGCACTGAATTCTAAGCATAACTCTAACCCTAAATGTGCTCGATTCAAACCCCTAACACTAAATCGTCAATTTTAACACTAACCCAAAGCCTAAATACACTCTATTCTGATCTAAAATGCAATCCTGACCCTAAGCCTAAACCTAAACCTCGATTTCTACGAACACAAACCTTAACCCTAATCCTAACCCTATCCCTTCCACTAGCCCTAAAAGCACTTCAACCCTAATCCTCACCCTAACGCTAACACTAAAACTGTGCTTGATTCTAACCCTAACCTCACCCTAAGCCTAACCCTAAGCCTAACCCTCGATTCTATGAAAGCTAACCCTAAACCTAATTCTAACCCTAACACTATCCTGAAATGCACTCGATTCTAACCCTCACCTTAAACATAAACCTAACCCTATCCCTAATCCTAACCCTAAATGCACTGGATTCTAACCATAACTCTAACCCTAATGTGCTCGATTATAACCCTAACACTAAATCGTCAATCTCAACACTAAGCTAACCCTATAATGCACTCGACTCTAACCCAAAAGGCAATCCTGACCCTAAGCCTAACCCTAAACCTCGATTCTACCAACACAAACCCTAACCCTAAACCCAACCCTCCCTTCCTATCCCTATGTCTATATGCACTCTAACCCTAACCCTGACCCAACCCGTACACTAAAAATGCGCTTGATTCTTTCCTAACCCTAACCCTAACCCTAACCCTCAAATCTATGAAACTTAACCCTAAACCTAACTCTAACCCTAACACTATCCTAAATGCTCTCGATTCTAATCCTGACCCTAATAACGCCTAACCCTAACCCTAAGCTTAAATATAGTGGATTCTAACCATAACTCTAACCCCAATGTGCTCGATTCTAAGTCTAACACTAAATCGTCAATCTCAACACTAACCCTAACTCTAAATGCACACAGTCGTAACCCAAAAGGCAATCCTCACCCTACGCCTAACCATAAACTTCGATTCTAACAACACAAAACCCTAACCCTAATTCTAAACGCTACCCGTACCCCTACACCTAAATGCACTCTAACCCTACCCCCTCCAACTTACACTAACCCTAACCCGAAGGAATTCTAACCAAAACTCTAACCCTAAATGTGCTCGGTTCTAACCCAAACACTAAATTGTCAATTTCAACACTATCCCTAACCCTAAATGCACTCGACTCTAACGCAAAAGGCAATCTGACCCTAAGCCTAACCCTAAACCTCGACTCTGCCAACACAAACTCTAACCCTAATGCCAACCCTACTCCTATCCCTATCTCTATATGCACTCTAACCCTAACCCTGAACCAACCCCCAACACTAAAAATGCGCTTGATTCCATCCCTAACCCTCAGCCTAACCCTAACCCTCAATTCTACGAAACCTAACCCTAACCTAGCTCTAACCCTAACACTATCCTTAAATGCTCTCGATTCTAATCCTTACCCTAATGACCCTAACCCTAACTCTAAGCTTAAATATAGTGGATTTTAACCATAACTCTAAGCCTAATGTGCTCGATTCTAAGTCTAACACTAAATCGTCAATCTCAACACTAACCCTAACTCTAAATGCACTCAGTTGTAACCCAAAAGGCAATCCTCACGCTACGCCTAACCCTAACTTCGATTCTACCAACATAAACCCTAACCCTAATCCTAACCCTACCCCTACCCCTACCCCTAAATGCACTCTAACCCTACCCCTCCCCCTTACACTACCGCTATCCCTAAGGAATTCTAACCAAAACTCTAACCCTAAATGTGCTCGACTCTAACCCAAACACTAAGTCGTCAATTTCAACACTATCCCTAACCCTAAATGCACTCGACTCTAACCCAAAAGCCATTCCTGACCCTAAAGCCTAACCCTAAACCTCGATTCTACAACACAAACCCTAACCCTAATCCCAACCGTACTCCTATGCCCTATCTCTATATGCACTCTAACCCTAACCCTGACCCAACCCGTAACACTAAAAATGCGCTTGATACTTTCCCTAACCCTAACCCTAACCCTAACCCTCAAATCTATGAAACTTAACCCTAAACCTAACTCTAACCCTAACACTATCCTTAAATGCTCTCGATTCTAATCCTGACCCTAATAACCCTAACCCTAACCCTAAGCTTAAATATAGTGGATTTTAACCATAACTCTAACCCCAATGTGCTCGATTCCAAGTCTACACACTAAATCGTCAATCTCAACACTAACCCTAACTCTAAATGCACTCAGTTGTAACCCAAAAGGCAATCCTCACCCTACGCCTAACCCTAAACTTCGATTCTACCAACACAAACCCTAACCCTAATCCTAACCCTACCCCTACCCCTACCCCTAAATGCACTCTAACCCTACACCTCCCCCTTACACTAACCCTAACCCTAAGCAATTCTAACCAAAACTCTAACCCTAAATGTGCTCGATTCTAACCCAAACACTAAATCGTCAATTTCAACACTATCCCTAACCCTGAAATGCACTCGACTCTAACCCAAAAGCCATTCCTGACCCTAAGCCTAACCCTAAACTTCGATTCTGCCAACACAAACCTTAACCCTAATCCTAACCCTACTCCTATTGCCTACCCCAAAATGCACTCTAAGCCATACCCTGATGAAAAGCAGACCACTAAAAATGTGCCTGATTCTAACCCTAACCCTAACCCTAAGCCTCACCTTAAGCTTAACCCTCGATTCTACGAAAGCGAACGCTAAACCTAACTCTAACCCTAGCACTATCCTTAAATGCTCTCGATTTTAACCCCTGACCCTCAACCTAACCCTAACCCTAACGCTAACGCTAAATGCACTGAATTCTAAGCAGAACTCTAACCCTAAATGTGCTCGATTCAAACCCTAACACTAAATCGTCAATTTGAACACTAACGACCAAAGCGTAAATACACTCTATTCTGATCCAAAATGCAATCCTGACCCTAAGCCTAAACCTAAACCTCGATTCCACGAACCACAAACCTTAACCCTAATCCTTAACCCTATCCCTTCCACTAGCCTAAAAGCACTTTAACCCTAATCCTCACTCTAACGCTAAGACTAAAACTGTGCTTGATTCTAACCCTAACCCTCACCACTAAGACCTAACCCTAAGCCTAACCCTCAGATTCTATGAAAGCTAACCCTAAACCTAACTCTAACCCTAACACTATCCTTAAATGCACTCGATTCTAACCCTCACACCTAAACATAAAGCTAACCCTATCCCTAATCCTAACCCTAAATGCACTGGATTCTAATCATAAACTCTAACACTAATGTGCTCGATTATAACCTAACACTAAATCGTCAATCTCAACACTAACCCTAACTCTAAATGCACTCAGTTGTAACCCAAAAGGCAATCCTCACCCTACGCCTAACCCTAAACTTCGATTCTACCAACACAAACCCTAACGCCTAATCTTAACCCTACCCCTACCCCTACACCTACATGGCACTCTAACCCTACCCCCTCCCCCTTACACTAACCCTAACCCTAAGGAATTCTAACCAAAACTCTAACCCTAAATGTGCTCGATTCTAACCCAAACACTAAATCGTCAATTAATACACTATACCTAACCCTAAATGCACTCGAGCTCTAACCCAAAAGCCATTCCTGACCCTAAGCCTAACCCTAAGCCTAACCCTCGATTCTATGAAAGCTAACCCTAAACGTAACTCTAACCCTAACACTATCCTTAAATGCACTCGATTCTAACCCTCACCCTAAACATAAACCTAACCCTATCCCTAATCCTAACCCTAAATGCACTGGATTCTAACCATAACTCTAACCCTAATGTGCTCGATTATAACCCTAACACTAAATCGTCAATCTCAACACTATCCCTAACCCTAAATGCACTCGACTCTAACCCAAAAGGCAATCCTGACCCTAAGCCTAAAACTAAACCTCGATTCTACCAACACAAACCCTAACCCTAATCCCAACCCTACTCCTATCCCTATCTCTATATGCACTCTAACCCTAACCCTGACCCAACCCCTAACAATAAAAATGTGCTTGATTCTTTCCCTAACCCTAACCCTAACCCTAACCCTCAAATCTATGAAATTTAACCCTAAACCTAACTCTAACCCTAACACTATCCTTAAATGCTCTCGATTCTAATCCTGACCCTAATAACTCCTATACCCTAACCCTAGAGCTTAAATATAGTGGATTCTAACCATAACTCTAAACCCAATGTGCTCGATTCTAAGTCTAACACTAAATCGTCAATCTCAACACTAACCCTAACTCTAAATGCACTCAGTTGTAACCCAAAAGGCAAATCCTCACCCTACGCCTAACCCTAAACTTCGATTCTACCAACACAAACCCTAACCCTAACCCTAACCCTACCCCTATCCCTAACGCCCAAATGCACTCTAACCCCACCCCTCCCACCCTTACACTAACCCTAACCCTAAGCAATTCTAACCTAAACTCTAACCCTAAATGTGCTCGATTCTAACCCAAACACTAAATCGTCAATTTCAACACTATCCCTAACCCTAAATGCACTCGACTCTAACCCAAAAGCCATTCCTGACCCTAAGCCTAACCCTAAACCTCGATTCTACCAACAGAAACCTTAACCCTAATCCTACACCTACTCCTACGCCTACCCCTAAATGCACTCTAAGCCATACCCTGATGAAAAGCAGACCACTAAAATGTGCCTGATTCTAACACTAACCCTAACCCTAAGCCTTACCTTAAGCCTAACCGCTCGATTCTACGAAGGCGAACGCTAACCTAACTCTAACCATAGCACAATCCTTAAATGCTTCTCGGTTTTAACCCTGACCCTCAACCTAACCCGTAACCCTAACGCTAACCCTAAATGCACTGAATTCTAAGCATAACTCTAACCCTAAATGTGCTCGATTAAAACCCTAACACTAAATCGTCAATTTGAACACTAACCCAAAGGTTAATACACTCTATTCTGATCCAAAATGCAATCCTGACCCTAAGCCTAAGCCTAAAGCTCCATTCTACCAACACAAACTTTAACCCTAATCCTAACCCTATCCTTCCACTAGCCCGAAAAGCACTTTAACCCTCATCCTCACCGTAACGCTAACACTAAAACTGTGCTTGATTCTAAACCCTAACCCTCACGCTAAGCCTAACCCTAAGCTTAACCCTCGATTCTACGAAAGCTAAACCTAAACCTAACTCTAACCCTAGCACTATCCTTAATGCTCTCGATTCTAACCCTGACCCTAAACCTAACACTAACCCTAACCCTAACAACTAAATGCACTGAATTCTAATCATAACTCTATGCCTAAATGTGCCTGATTTCTAACGCTAAAACTAAATCATCAATTTCAACACTAACCCTCAGCCCAAATGCTCTGAATTATGACCCAAAATGCTCTCCTGACCCTAAGCCTAACCCAAAACCTCGATTCTACCCAACACCAAACCTTAACCCTAATCCTAACCCAACTCCTCCCCTACCCCTAAATGCACTCAAAGCCTGACCCTAACCCCAACCCTAACGCTAAAAATGCTACTGATTCTAAGCTTAATCCTAACCCTAACCCTCACCCTAACACTGACCCTCGATTCTACGAAAGCTAACCCTATACCTAACTCTAACCCTAACACTATCCTTAAATGCACTCGATTCTAATCCTCAAACTAAACATAAACCTAACCCTATCCCTAATCCTAACCCTAAATGCACTGGATTCTAACCAAACTCTAACCCTAATGTGCTCGATTATAACCCTAACACTAAATCGTCAATCTCAACACTAAGCCTAAACCTAAATGCACTCGACTCTAACCCAAAAGGCAATCCTGACCCTAACCCTAACCCTAAGCCTCACCTTAAGCCTAACCCTCGATTCTACGAAAGCGAACGCTAAACCTAACTCTAACCCTCAGCACTATCCTTAAATGCTCTCGATTTTAACCCTGACCCTCAACCTAACCCTAACCCTAACGCTAACCCTAAATGCACTGAATTCTAAAGCATAACTCTAACCTCAAAATGTGCTCGATTCAAACCCTAACACTAATCGTCAATTTGAACACTAACCCAAAGCCTAAATACACTCTATTCTGATCTAAAATGCAATCCTGACCCTAAGCCTAAACCTAAACCTCGATTCTACGAACACAAACCTTAACCCTAATCCTAACCCTATCCCTTCCACTAGCCCTAAAAGCACT
>NW_027325150.1:93959-181579 GCF_028372415.1 Notamacropus eugenii
TTTCCCTAACCCTAACCCTAACCCTAACCCTCAAATCTATGAAACTTAACCCTAAACCTAACTCTAACCCTAACACTATCCTTAACTGCTCTCGAGTCTAATCCTGACCCTAATAACCCTAACCCCTAACCCCTAAGCTTAAATATAGTGGATTTTAACCATAACTCTAACCCCAATGTGCTCGATTCTAAGTCTAACACTACATCGTCAATCTCAACACTAACCCTAACTCTAATGCACTCAGTTGTACCCAAAAGGCAATCCTCACCCTACGCCTAACCCTAAACTTCGATTCTACCAACACAAACCCTAACCTAATCCTAACCCCTACCCCTACCCCTACCCTTAAATGCACTCTAACCCTACACCTCCCCCTTACACTAACCCCTAACCCTAAGCAATTCTAACCAAACTCTAACCCTAAATGTGCTCGATTCTAACCCAAACACTAAATCGTCAATTTCAACACTATCCCTAACCCTAAAATGCACTCGACTCTAACCCAAAAGCCATTCCTGACCCTAAGCCTAACCCTAAACTTCGATCTGCCCACACAAACCTTAACCCTAATCCTAACCCTACTCCTATGCCTACCCCAAAATGCACTCTAAGCCATACCCTGATGAAAAGCAGACCACTAAAAATGTGGCCTGATTCTAACCCTAACCCTAACCCTAAGCCTCACCTTAAGCTTAACCCTCGATTCTACGAAAGCGACCGCTAAACCTAACTCCAACCCTAGCACTATCCTTAAATGCTCTCGATTTTAACCCTGACCCTCAACCTAACCCTAACCCTAACGCTAACGCTAAAATGCACTGAATTCTAAGCAGAACTCTAACCCTAAATGTGCTCGATTCAAACCCTAACACTAAATCGTCAATTTGAACACTAACCCAAAGCGTAAATACACTCTATTCTGATCCAAAATGCAATCCTGACCCTAAGCCTAAACCTAACCTCGATTCCACGAACACAAACCTTAACCCTAATCCTAACCCTATCCCTTCCACTAGCCCTAAAAGCACTTTAACCCTAATCCTCACTCTAACGCTAAGACTAAAACTGTGCTTGATTCTAACCCTAACCCTCACCCCTAGCCTAACCCTAAGCCTAACCCTCGATTCTATGAAAGCTAACCCTAAACCTAACTCTAACCCTAACACTATCCTTAAATGCCACTCGATTCTAACCCTCACCCTAAACATAAACCTAACCCTATCCCTAATCCTAACCCTAAATGCACTGGATTCTAATCATAACTCTAACACTAATGTGCTCGATTATAACCCCTAACACTAAATCGTCAATCTCAACACTAACCCTAACTCTAAATGCACTCAGTTGTAACCCAAAAGGCAATCCTCACCCTACGCCTAACCCTAAAACTTCGATTCTACCAACACAAACCCTAACGCTAATCTTAACCCTACCCCTACCCCTACCCCCTACATGCACTCTAAACCCTACCCCTCCCCTTACACTAACCCTAACCCTAAGGAATTCTAACCAAAACTCTAACCCTAAATGTGCTCGATGCTAACCCAAACACTAAATCGTCAATTAATACACTATACCTAACCCTAAATGCACTCGACTCTAACCCAAAAGCCATTCCTGACCCTAAGCCTAACCCTACAGCCCAACCCTCGATTCTATGAAAGCTAACCCTAAACGTAACTCTAACCCTAACACTATCCTTAAATGCACTCGATTCTAACCCTCACCCTAAACATAAACCTAACCCTATCCCTAATCCTAACCCTAAAATGCACTGGATTCTAACCATAACTCTAACCCTAATGTGCTCGATTATAACCCTAACACTAATCGTCCAATCTCAACACTATCCCTAACCCTAAATGCACTCGACTCTAACCCAAAGGCAATCCTGACCCTAAGCCTAAAACTAAACCTCGATTCTACCAACACAAACCCTAACCCTAATCCCAACCCTCCTCCTTCACCTATCTCTATATGCACTCTAACCCTAACCCTGACCCAACCCTAACACTAAAAATGCTCTTCATTCTATCCCTAACCCTAACCCTAACCCTAACCCTCAATTCTACGAAACCTAACCCTAAACCTAACTCTAACCCTAACACTATCCTTAAATGTTCTCGATTCTAATCCTGACCCTAATAACCCTAACCCTAACCCTACGCTTAAATATAGTGGATTCTAACCATAACTCTAACCCCAATGTGCTCGATTCTAAGTCTAACACTAAATCGTCAATCTCAACACTAACCCTAACTCTAAATGCACTCAGTTGTAACCCAAAAGGCAATCCTCACCCTACGCCTAACCCTAAACTTCGATTCTACCAACACAAACCCTAACCCTAACCCTAACCCCTACCCCTATCTCTACGCCTAAATGCACTCTAACCCTCCCCCTCCCCCTTACACTAACGCTAACCCTAAGGAATTCTAACCAAAACTCTAACCCTAAATGTGCTCGATTCTAACCCAAACACTAAATCGTCAATTTCAACACTATCCCTAACACTAAACGCACTCGACTCTAACTCAAAAGCCATTCCTGACCCTAAGCCTAACCCTAAACCTCGATTCTACCAACACAAACCCTAACCCTAATCCCAACCCTACTCCTATCCCTATCTCTATATGCACTCTAACCCTAACCCTGACCCAACCCCTAACAATAAAAATGTGCTTGATTCTTTCCCTAACCCTAACCCTAACCCTAACCCTCAAATCTATGAAATTTAACCCTAAACCTAACTCTAACCCTAACACTATCCTTAAATGCTCTCGATTCTAATCCTGACCCTAATAACCCTAACCCTAACCCTAAGCTTAAATATAGTGGATTCTAACCATAACTCTAACCCCAATGTGCTCGATTCTAAGTCTAACACTAAATCGTCAATCTCAACACTAACCCTAACTCTAAATGCACACAGTCGTAACCCAAAAGGCAATCCTCACCACTACGCCTAACCATAAACTTCGATTCTAACAACACAAACCCTAACCCTAATTCTAACGCTACCCGTACCCCTACACCTAAATGCACTCTAACCCTACCCCTCCAACTTACACTAACCCTAACCCGAAGGAATTCTAACCAAAACTCTAACCCTAAATGTGCTCGGTTCTAACCCAAACACTAAATTGTCAATTTCAACACTATCCCTAACCCTAAATGCACTCGACTCTAACCCCAAAAGGCAATCCTGACCCTAAGCCTAACCCTAAACCTCGACTCTGCCAACACAAACTCTAACCCTAATGCCAACCCTACTCCTATCCCTATCTCTATATGCACTCTAACCCTAACCCTGGACCCAACCCCTAACACCTAAAAATGCGCTTGATTCCATCCCTAACCCCTAAGCCTAACCCTAACCCTCAATTCTACGAAACCTAACCCTAAACCTAGGCTCTAACCCTAACACTATCCTTAAATGCTCTCGATTCTAATCCTTACCCTAATGACCCTAACCCTAACTCTAAGCTTAAATATAGTGGATTTTAACCATAACTCTAAGCCTAATGTGGTTCGATTCTAAGTCTAACACTAAATCGTCAATCTCAACACTAACCCTAACTCTAAATGCACTCAGTTGTAACCCAAAAGGCAATCCTCACCCTAACGCCTAACCCTAAACTTCGATTCTACCAACATAAACCCTAACCCTAATCCTAACCCTGCCCCTACCCCTACCCCTAAATGCACTCTAACCCTACCCCTCCCCCTTACACTAACGCTATCCCTAAGGAATTCTAACCAAAACTCTAACCCTAAATGTGCTCGACTCTAACCCAAACACTAAGTCGTCAATTTCAACACTATCCCTAACCCTAAATGCACTCGACTCTAACCCAAAAGCCATTCCTGACCCTAAGCCTAACCCTAAACCTCGATTCTACCAACACAAACCCTAACCCTAATCCCAACCGTACTCCTATCCCTATCTCTATATGCACTCTAACCCTAACCCTGACCCAACCCGTAACACTAAAAATGCGCTTGATACTTTCCCTAACCCTAACCCTAACCCTAACCCTCAAATCTATGAAACTTAACCCTAAACCTAACTCTAACCCTAACACTATCCTTAAATGCTCTCGATTCTAATCCTGACCCTAATAACCTAACCCTAACCCTAAGCTTAAATATAGTGGATTTTAACCATAACTCTAACCCCAATGTGCTCGATTCTAAGTCTAACACTAAATCGTCAATCTCAACACTAACCCTAACTCTAAATGCACTCAGTTGTAACCCAAAAGGCAATCCTCACCCTACGCCTAACCCTAAACTTCGATTCTACCAACACAAACCCTAACCCTAATCCTAACCCTACCCCTACCCCTACCCTTAAATGCACTCTAACCCTACACCTCCCCCTTACACTAACCCTAACCCTAAGCAATTCTAACCAAAACTCTAACCCTAAATGTGCTCGATTCTAACCCAAACACTAAATCGTCAATTTCAACACTATCCCTAACCCTAAATGCACTCGACTCTAACCCAAAAGCCATTCCTGACCCTAAGCCTAACCCTAAACTTCGATTCTGCCAACACAAACCTTAACCCTAATCCTAACCCTACTCCTATGCCTACCCCAAAATGCACTCTAAGCCATACCCTGATGAAAAGCAGACCACTAAAAATGTGCCTGATTCTAACCCTAACCCTAACCCTAAGCCTCACCTTAAGCTTAACCCTCGATTCTACGAAAGCGAACGCTAAACCTAACTCCAACCCTAGCACTATCCTTAAATGCTCTCGATTTTAACCCTGACCCTCAACCTAACCCTAACCCTAACGCTAACGCTAAATGCACTGAATTCTAAGCAGAACTCTAACCCTAAATGTGCTCGATTCAAACCCTAACACTAAATCGTCAATTTGAACACTAACCCAAAGCGTAAATACACTCTATTCTGATCCAAAATGCAATCCTGACCCTAAGCCTAAACCTAAACCTCGATTCCACGAACACAAACCTTAACCCTAATCCTAACCCTATCCCTTCCACTAGCCCTAAAAGCACTTTAACCCTAATCCTCACTCTAACGCTAAGACTAAAACTGTGCTTGATTCTAACCCTAACCCTCACCCTAAGCCTAACCCTAAGCCTAACCCTCGATTCTATGAAAGCTAACCCTAAACCTAACTCTAACCCTAACACTATCCTTAAATGCACTCGATTCTAACCCTCACCCTAAACATAAAGCTAACCCTATCCCTAATCCTAACCCTAAATGCACTGGATTCTAATCATAACTCTAACACTAATGTGCTCGATTATAACCCTAACACTAAATCGTCAATCTCAACACTAACCCTAACTCTAAATGCACTCAGTTGTAACCCAAAAGGCAATCCTCACCCTACGCCTAACCCTAAACTTCGATTCTACCAACACAAACCCTAACGCTAATCTTAACCCTACCCCTACCCCTACCCCTACATGCACTCTAACCCTACCCCTCCCCCTTACACTAACCCTAACCCTAAGGAATTCTAACCAAAACTCTAACCCTAAATGTGCTCGATGCTAACCCAAACACTAAATCGTCAATTAATACACTATACCTAACCCTAAATGCACTCGACTCTAACCCAAAAGCCATTCCTGACCCTAAGCCTAACCCTAAGCCCAACCCTCGATTCTATGAAAGCTAACCCTAAACGTAACTCTAACCCTAACACTATCCTTAAATGCACTCGATTCTAACCCTCACCCTAAACATAAACCTAACCCTATCCCTAATCCTAACCCTAAATGCACTGGATTCTAACCATAACTCTAACCCTAATGTGCTCGATTATAACCCTAACACTAAATCGTCAATCTCAACACTATCCCTAACCCTAAATGCACTCGACTCTAACCCAAAAGGCAATCCTGACCCTAAGCCTAAAACTAAACCTCGATTCTACCAACACAAACCCTAACCCTAATCCCAACCCTCCTCCTATCCCTATCTCTATATGCACTCTAACCCTAACCCTGACCCAACCCCTAACACTAAAAATGCTCTTCATTCTATCCCTAACCCTAACCCTAACCCTAACCCTCAATTCTACGAAACCTAACCCTAAACCTAACTCTAACCCTAACACTATCCTTAAATGTTCTCGATTCTAATCCTGACCCTAATAACCCTAACCCTAACCCTACGCTTAAATATAGTGGATTCTAACCATAACTCTAACCCCAATGTGCTCGATTCTAAGTCTAACACTAAATCGTCAATCTCAACACTAACCCTAACTCTAAATGCACTCAGTTGTAACCCAAAAGGCAATCCTCACCCTACGCCTAACCCTAAACTTCGATTCTACCAACACAAACCCTAACCCTAACCCTAACCCTACCCCTATCTCTACGCCTAAATGCACTCTAACCCTCCCCCTCCCCCTTACACTAACGCTAACCCTAAGGAATTCTAACCAAAAACTCTAACCCTAAATGTGCTCGATTCTAACCCAAACACTAAATCGTCAATTTCAACACTATCCCTAACACTAAACGCACTCGACTCTAACTCAAAAGCCATTCCTGACCCTAAGCCTAACCCTAAAACCTCGATTCTACCAACACAAACCCTAACCCTAATCCCAACCCTACTCCTGATCCCTATCTCTATATGCACTCTAACCCTAACCCTGACCCAACCCCTAACAATAAAAATGTGCTTGATTCTTTCCCTAACCCTAACCCTAACCCTAACCCTCAAATCTATGAATTTAACCCTAAACCTAACTCTAACCCTAACACTATCCTTAAATGCTCTCGATTCTAATCCTGACCCTCAATAACCCTAACCCTAACCCTAAGCTTAAATATAGTGGATTCTAACCATAACTCTAACCCATTGTGCTCGATTCTAAGTCTAACACTAAATCGTCAATCTCAACACTAACCCTAACTCTAAATGCACTCAGTTGTAACCCAAAAGGCAATCCTCACCCTACGCCTAACCCTAAACTTCGATTCTACCAACACAAACCCTAACCCTAACCCTAACCCTACCCCCTATCCCTACGCCTAAATGCACTCTAACCCCACCCCTCCCCCTTACACTAACCCTAACCCTAAGCAATTCTAACCAAAACTCTAACCCTAAATGTGCTCGATTCTAACCCAAACACTAAATCGTCAATTTCAACACTATCCCTAACCCTAAATGCACTCGACTCTAACCCAAAAGCCATTCCTGACCCTAAGCCTAACCCTAAACCTCGATTCTACCAAACAGAAACCTTAACCCTAATCCTAACCCTACTCCTACGCCTACCCCTAAATGCACTCTAAGCCATACCCTGATGAAAAGCAGACCACTAAAATGTGCCTGATTCTAACACTAACCCTAACCCTAAGCCTTACCTTAAGCCTAACCCTCGATTCTACGAAGGCGAACGCTAAACCTAACTCTAACCATAGCACAATCCTTAAATGCTCTCGGTTTTAACCCTGACCCTCAACCTAACCCTAACCCTAACGGCTAACCCTAAATGCACTGAATTCTAAGCATAACTCTAACCCTAAATGTGCTCGATTAAAACCCTAACACTAAATCGTCAATTTGAACACTAACCCAAAGGTTAATACACTCTATTCTGATCCAAAATGCAATCCTGACCCTAAGCCTAAGCCTAAAGCTCCATTCTACCAACACAAATTTTAACCCTAATCCTAACCCTATCCCTTCCACTAGCCCGAAAAGCACTTCAACCCTAATCCTCACCCTAACGCTAACACTAAAACTGTGCTTGATTCTAACCCTAACCCTCACGCTAAGCCTAACCCTAAGCTTAACCCTCGATTCTACGAAAGCTAAACCTAAACCTAACTCTAACCCTAGCACTATCCTTAATGCTCTCGATTCTAACCCTGACCCTAAACCTAACCCTAACCCTAACCCTAACACTAAATGCACTGAATTCTAATCATAACTCTATGCCTAAATGTGCCTGATTCTAACGCTAAAACTAAATCATCAATTTCAACACTAACCCTAAGCCCAAATGCTCTGAATTATGACCCAAAATGCTCTCCTGACCCTAAGCCTAACCCAAAACCTCGATTCTACCAACACAAACCTTAACCCTAATCCTAACCCAACTCCTCCCCTACCCCTAAATGCACTCAAAGCCTGACCCTAACCCCAACCCTAACGCTAAAAATGCTACTGATTCTAAGCTTAACCCTAACCCTAACCCTCACCCTAACACTGACCCTCGATTCTACGAAAGCTAACCCTATACCTAACTCTAACCCTAACACTATCCTTAAATGCACTCGATTCTAATCCTCAAACTAAACATAAACCTAACCCTATCCCTAATCCCAACCCTAAATGCCCTGGATTCTAACCATAACTCTAACCCTAATGTGCTCGATTATAACCCTAACACTAAATCGTCAATCTCAACACTAAGCCTAAACCTAAATGCACTCGACTCTAACCCAAAAGGCAATCCTGACCCTAACCCTAACCCTAAGCCTCACCTTAAGCCTAACCCTCGATTCTACGAAAGCGAACGGTAAACCTAACTCTAACCCTAGCACTATCCTTAAATGCTCTCGATTTTAACCCTGACCCTCAACCTAACCCTAACCCTAACGCTAACCCTAAATGCACTGAATTCTAAGCATAACTCTAACCCTAAATGTGCTCGATTCAAACCCTAACACTAAATCGTCAATTTTAACACTAACCCAAAGCCTAAATACACTCTATTCTGATCTAAAATGCAATCCTGACCCTAAGCCTAAACCTAAACCTCGATTCTACGAACACAAACCTTAACCCTAATCCTAACCCTACCCCTTCCACTAGCCCTAAAAGCACTTCAACCCTAATCCTCACCCTAACGCTAACACTAAAACTGTGCTTGATTCTAACCCTAACCCTCACCCTAAGCCTAACCCTAAGCCTAACCCTCGATTCTATGAAAGCTAACCCTAAACCTAATTCTAACCCTAACACTATCCTTAAATGCACTCGATTCTAACCCTCACCCTAAACATAAACCTAACCCTATCCCTAATCCTAACCCTAAATGCACTGGATTCTAACCATAACTCTAACCCTAATGTGCTCGATTATAACCCTAACACTAAATCGTCAATCTCAACACTAAGCCTAACCCTAAATGCACTCGACTCTAACCCAAAAGGCAATCCTGACCCTAAGCCTAACCCTAAACCTCGATTCTACCAACACAAACCCTAACCCTAATCCCAACCCTCCTCCTATCCCTATGTCTATATGCACTCTAACCCTAACCCTGACCCAACCCGTAACACTAAAAATGCGCTTGATTCTTTCCCTAACCCTAACCCTAACCCTAATCCTCAAATCTATGAAACTTAACCCTAAACCTAACTCTAACCCTAACACTATCCTTAAATGCTCTCGATTCTAATCCTGACCCTAATAACCCTAACCCTAACCCTAAGCTTAAATATAGTGGATTCTAACCATAACTCTAACCCCAATGTGCTCGATTCTAAGTCTAACACTAAATCGTCAATCTCAACACTAACCCTAACTCTAAATGCACACAGTCGTAACCCAAAAGGCAATCCTCACCCTACGCCTAACCATAAACTTCGATTCTAACAACACAAACCCTAACCCTAATTCTAACGCTACCCGTACCCCTACACCTAAATGCACTCTAACCCTACCCCTCCAACTTACACTAACCCTAACCCTAAGGAATTCTAACCAAAACTCTAACCCTAAATGTGCTCGGTTCTAACCCAAACACTAAATTGTCAATTTCAACACTATCCCTAACCCTAAATGCACTCGACTCTAACCCAAAAGGCAATCCTGACCCTAAGCCTAACCCTAAACCTCGACTCTGCCAACACAAACTCTAACCCTAATGCCAACCCTACTCCTATCCCTATCTCTATATGCACTCTAACCCTAACCCTGACCCAACCCCTAACACTAAAAATGCGCTTGATTCCATCCCTAACCCTAAGCCTAACCCTAACCCTCAATTCTACGAAACCTAACCCTAAACCTAGCTCTAACCCTAACACTATCCTTAAATGCTCTCGATTTTAATCCTTACCCTAATGACCCTAACCCTAACTCTAAGCTTAAATATAGTGGATTCTAACCATAACTCTAAGCCTAATGTGCTCGATTCTAACTCTAACACTAAATCGTCAATCTCAACACTAACCCTAACTCTAAATGCACTCAGTTGTAACCCAAAAGGCAATCCTCACCCTACGCCTAACCATAAACTTCGATTCTACCAACACAAACCCTAACCCTAATCCTAACCCTACCCCTACCCCTACCCCTAAATGCACTCTAACCCTAACCCTCCCCCTTACACTAACCCTAACCCTAAGGAATTTTAACCAAAATTCTAACCCGAAATGTGCTCGGTTCTATCCCAAACACTAAATTGTCAATTTCAACACTATACCTAACCCTAAATGCACTCGACTCTAACCCAAAAGCCAGTCCTGACCCTAAGCCTAAACCTAAACCTTGATTCTACCAACACAAACCTTAACCCAAATCCTAACCCTATCCCTTCCACTAGCCTTAAAAGCACTTTAACCCTAATCCTCACTCTAACACTAACACTAAAACTGTGCTTGATTGTAACCCTAACCCGCATCCTAAGCCTAACCCTAAGCCTAAGCCTCGATTCTACGAAAGCTAACCCTAAACCTAACTCTAACCCTAGCACTATCCTTAATGCTCTCGATTCTAAATCTGACCCTAAATCTAACCCTAACCCTAATTCTAACCGTAACCCTAAATGCACTGAATTCTAATCATAACTCTATCCATAAATGTGTCTGATTCTAACGCTATAACTAAATCATCAATTTCAACACTAACCCTAAGCCAAAATGCTCTGAATTATGACCCAAATTGCTCTCCTGACCCTAAGCCTAACCCAAAACCTCGATTCTACCAACACAAACCCTAACCCTAATCCTAACCCAACTCCTCCCCTACCCCTAAATGCACTCAAACCCTGACCCGAAGCCCAACCTTAACGCTAAAAATGCTCCTGATTCTAACCCTAATCCTAACCCTAACCCTCACCCTAACACTGACCCTCGATTCTACGAAAGCTAACCCTATACCTAACTCTAACCCTAACACTATCCTTAAATGCACTCGATTCCAACCCTCACCCTAAACATAAACCTAACCCTATCCCTAATCCTAACCCTAAATCCACTGGCTTCTAACCATAACTCTAACCCTAATGTGCTCGATTAGAACCCTAACACTAAATAGTGAATCTCAACAATATCCCTAACCCTAAATGCACTCGACTCTAACTCAAAAGCCATTCCTTTCCCTAAGCCTAACCCTAAACCTCGATTCTACCAACACAAACCCTAACCCTAATCCCAACCCTACTCCTATCCCTATGTCTATATGCACTCTAACCCTAACCCTGACCCAACCCTTAACACTAAAAATGCCTTTCATTCTATCCCTAACCCTAACCCTAACCCTCAATTCTATGAAACTTAACCCTAAACCTAACTCTAACCCTAACACTATCCTTAAATGCTCTCGATTCTAATCCTGACCCTAATAACCCTAACCTTAACCCTAAGCTTAAATATAGTGGATTCTAACCATAACTCTAACCCCAATGTGCTCGATTCTAAGTCTAACACTAAATCGTCAATCTCAACACTAACCCTAACTCTAAATGCACTCAGTTGTAACCCAAAAGGCAATCCTCACCCTACGCCTAACCCTAAACTTCGATTCTACCAACACAAACCCTAACCCTAATCCTAACCCTACCCCTACCCCTACCCCTAAATGCACTCTAATTCTACCCCTCCCCCTTACACTAACCCTAACCCTAAGGAATTCTAACCAAAACTCTAACCCTAAATGTGCTCGATTCTAACCCAAACACTAAATCGTCAATTTCAACACTATCCGTAACCCTAAATGCACTCGACTCTGACCCAAAAGCCATTCCTGACCCTAAGCCTAACCCTAAACCTCGATTCTACCAACACAAACCTTAACCCTAATCCTAACCCTACTCCTACGCCTACCCCTAAATGCACTCTAAGCCATACCCTGATGAAAAGCAGACTACTAAAAATGTGCTTGATTCTAACCCTAACCCTAACCCTAAGCCTCACCTTAAGCCTAACCCTCGATTCTAGGAAAGCGAACGCTAAACCTAACTCTAACCTTAGCACTATCCTTAAATGCTCTCGATTTTAACCCTGACCCTCAACCTAACCCTAACCCTAACCCTAACGCTAACGTTAAATGCACTGAATTCTAAGCATAAGTCTAACCCTAAATGTGCTCGATTCAAACCCTAACACTAAATCGTCAATTTTAACACTAACCCAAAGCCTAAATACACTCTATTCTGATCTAAAATGCAATCCTGACCCTAAGCCTAAACCTAAACCTCGATTCTACGAACACAAACCTTAACCCTAATCCTAACCCTATCCCTTCCACTAGCCCTAAAAGCACTTCAAACCTAATCCTCACCCTAACGCTAACACTAAAACTGTGCTTGATTCTAACCCTAACCCTCACCCTAAGCCTAACCCTAAGCCTAACCCTCGATTCTATGAAAGCTAACCCTAAACCTAACTCTAACCCTAACACTATCCTTAAATGCACTCGATTCTAACCCTCACCCTAAACATAAACCTAACCCTATCCCTAATCCTAACCCTAAATGCACTGGATTCTAACCATAACTCTAACCCTAATGTGCTCGATTATAACCCTAACACTAAATCGTCAATCTCAACACTAAGCCTAACCCTAAATGCACTCGACTCTAACCCAAAAGGCAATCCTGACCCTAAGCCTAACCCTAAACCTCGATTCTACCAACACAAACCCTAACCCTAATCCCAACCCTCCTCCTATCCCTATGTCTATATGCACTCTAACCCTAACCCTGACCCAACCCGTAACACTAAAAATGCGCTTGATTCTTTCCCTACCCCTAACGCTAACCCTAACCCTCAAATCTATGAAACTTAACCCTAAACCTAACTCTAACCCTAACACTATCCTTAAATGCTCTCGATTCTAATCCTGACCCTAATAACCCTAACCCTAACCCTAAGCTTAAATATAGTGGATTCTAACCATAACTCTAACCCCAATGTGCTCGATTCTAAGTCTAACACTAAATCGTCAATCTCAACACTAACCCTAACTCTAAATGCACACAGTCGTAACCCAAAAGGCAATCCTCACCCTACGCCTAACCATAAACTTCGATTCTAACAACACAAACCCTAACCCTAATTCTAACGCTACCCGTACCCCTACACCTAAATGCACTCTAACCCTACCCCTCCAACTTACACTAACCCTAACCCTAAGGAATTCTAACCAAAACTCTAACCCTAAATGTGCTCGGTTCTAACCCAAACACTAAATTGTCAATTTCAACACTATCCCTAACCCTAAATGCACTCGACTCTAACCCAAAAGGCAATCCTGACCCTAAGCCTAACCCTAAACCTCGACTCTGCCAACACAAACTCTAACCCTAATGCCAACCCTACTACTATCCCTATCTCTATATGCACTCTAACCCTAACCCTGACCCAACCCCTAACACTAAAAATGCGCTTGATTCCATCCCTAACCCTAAGCCTAACCCTAACCCTCAATTCTACGAAACCTAACCCTAAACCTAGCTCTAACCCTAACACTATCCTTAAATGCTCTCGATTCTAATCCTTACCCTAATGACCCTAACCCTAACTCTAAGCTTAAATATAGTGGATTCTAACCATAACTCTAAGCCTAATGTGCTCGATTCTAAGTCTAACACTAAATCGTCAATCTCAACACTAACCCTAACTCTAAATGCACTCAGTTGTAACCCAAAAGGCAATCCTCACCCTACGCCTAACCCAAACCCTCGATTCTACCAACACAAACCCTAACCCTAATCCCAACCCTACTCCTATCCCTATCTCTATATGCACTCTAACCCTAACCCTGACCCAACCCCTAACACTAAAAATGCGCTTCATTCTATCCCTAACCCTAACCTTAACCCTTAACCTAACCCTAACCCTCAATTCTACGAAACCTAACCCTAAACCTAACTCTAACCCTAACACTATCCTTAAATGCTCTCGATTCTAATCCTGACCCTAATAACCCTAACCCTAACCCTAAGCTTAAATATAGTGGATTCTAACCATAACTCTAACCCCAATGTGCTCGATTATAACCCTAACACTAAATCTTCAATCTCAACACTAAGCCTAAACATAAATGCACTCGACTCTAACCCAAAAGCCATTCCTGACCCTAAGCCTAACCCTAAACCTCGATTCTACCAACACAAACCTTCACCCTAATCCTAACCCTACTCCTACGCCTACCCCTAAATGCACTCTAATCCATACCCTCATGAAAAGCAGACCACTAATAATGTGCCTGATTCTAACCCTAACCCTAAGCCTAACTTTAAGCCTAACCCTCGATTCTAGGAAAGCGAACGCTAAACCTAACTCTTACCCTAGCACTATCCTTAAATGCGCTCGATTTTAACCCTGACCCTCAACCTAACCCTAACCCTTATGATAACGCTAAATGCACTGAATTCCAAGCATAACTCTAACCCTAAATGTGCTCGATTCAAACCCTAACACTAAATCGTCAATTTTAACACTAACCCAAAGCCTAAATACACTCGATTCTGATCCAAAATGCAATCCTGACCCTAAGCCTAAACCTAAACCTTGATTCTACCAACACAAACCTTAACCCTAATCCTAACCCTATCCCTTCCACTAGCCCTAAAAGCACTTTAACCCAAATCCTCACCCTAACGCTAACACTAAAACTGTGCTTGATTCTAACCCAAACCCTCACCCTAAGCCTAACCCTAAGTCTAACCATCGATTCAACGAAAGCTAACCCTCAACCTAACTCTAACCCTAGCACTATACTTAATGCTTTCGATTCTAACCCTGACCCTAAACCTAAACCTAACCCTAACCCTAACCCTAAATGCACTGAATTCTAATCATAACTTTATCCCTCAATGTGCCTGATTGTAACGCTATAAGTAAATCATCAATTTCAACACTAACCCTAAGCCCAAATGCTCTGAATTATGACCCAAAATGCTCTCCTGACCCTAAGCCTAACCCAAAATCTCGACTCTACCAACACAAACCCTAACCCTAATCCTAACCCAACTCCTCCCCTACCCCTAAATGCACTCAAAGCCTGACCCTAACCCCAACCCTAACGCTAAAAATGCTCCTGATTCTAACCTTAATCCTAACCCTAACCCTCACCCTAACACTGACCCTCGATTCTACGAAAGCTAACCCTATACCTAACTCTAACCCTAACACTATCCTTAAATGCACTCGATTCTAACCCTCACCCTAAACATAAACCTAACCCTATCCCTAATCCTAACCCTAAATGCACTGGATTCTAACCATAACTTTAACCCTAATGTGCTCGATTATAGCCCTAACACTAAATCTTCAATCTCAACACTAAGCCTAACCCTAAATGCACTCGACTCTAACCCAAAAGGCAATCCTCACCCAAGCCTAACCCTAAACCTCGATTCTGCCAACACAAACCCTAACCCTAATCCCAACCCTACTCCTATCCCGACCTCTATATGCATTCTAAACCTAACCCTGACACAAACCCGAACACTAAAAATGCGCTTCATTCTATCCCTAACCCTAACCCTAACCCTTAGCCTATCCCTAACCCTCAATTCTACGAAACCTAACCCTAAACCTAACTCTAACCCTAACACTATCCTTAAATGCTCTCGATTCTAATCCTGACCCTAATAACCCTAACCCTAACCCTAAGCTTAAATATAGTGGATTCTAACCATAACTCTAACCCCAATGTGCTCGATTATAACCCTAACACTAAATCTTCAATCTCAACACTAAGCCTAAACCTAAATGCACTCGACTCTAACCCAAAAGCCATTCCTGACCCTAAGCCTAACCCGAAACCTCGATTCTACCAACACAAACCTTCACCCTAATCCTAACCCTACTCCTACGCCTACCCCTAAATGCACTCTAATCCATACCCTCATGAAAAGCAGACCACTAATAATGTGCCTGATTCTAACCCTAACCCTAAGCCTAACTTTAAGCCTAACCCTCGATTCTAGGAAAGCGAACGCTAAACCTAACTCTAACCCTAGCACTATCCTTAAATGCGCTCGATTTTAACCCTGACCCTCAACCTAACCCTAACCCTTATGATAACGCTAAATGCTCTGAATTCTAAGCATAACTCTAACCCTAAATGTGCTCGATTCAAACCCTAACACTAAATCGTCAATTTTAACACTAACCCAAAGCCTAAATACACTCGATTCTGATCCAAAATGCAATCCTCACCCTAAGCCTAAACCTAAACCTTGATTCTACCAACACAAACCTTAACCCTAATCCTAACCCTATCCCTTCCACTAGCCCTAAAAGCACTTTAACCCAAATCCTCACCCTAACGCTAACACTAAAACTGTGCTTGATTCTAACCCTAACCCTCACCCTAAGCCTAACCCTAAGTCTAACCCTCGATTCAACGAAACCTAACCCTAAACCTAACTCTAACCCTAGCACTGTCCTTAATGCTCTCGATTCTAACCCTGACCCTAAACCTAAACCTAACCCTAACCCTAACCCTAAATGCACTGAATTCTAATCATAACTTTATCCCTCAATGTGCCTGATTCTAACGCTAAGACTAAATCATCAATTTCAACACTAACCCTAAGCCCAAATGCTCTGAATTATGACCCAAAATGCTCTCCTGACCCTAAGCCTAACCCAAAATCTCGACTCTACCAACACAAACACTAACCCAAATCCTAACCCAACTCCTCCCCTACCCCTAAATGCACTCAAAGCCTGACCCTAACCCCAACCCTAACGCTAAAAATGCTCCTGATTCTAACCTTAATCCTAACCCTAACCCTCACCCTAACACTGACCCTCGATTCTACGAAAGCTAACCCTATACCTAACTCTAACCCTAACACTATCCTTAAATGCACTCGATTCTAACCCTCACCCTAAACATAAACCTAACCCTATCCCTAATCCTAACCCTAAATGCACTGGATTCTAACCATAACTCTAACCCTAATGTGCTCGATTATAGCCCTAACACTAAATCTTCAATCTCAACACTAAGCCTAACCCTAAATGCACTCGACTCTAACCCAAAAGGCAATCCTCACCCTAAGCCTAACCCTAAACCTCGATTCTGCCAACACAAACCCTAACGCTAATCCCAACCCTACTCCTATCCCGACCTCTATATGCATTCTAAACCTAACCCTGACACAACCCCTAACACTAAAAATGCGCTTCATTCTATCCCTAACCCTAACTCTAACCCTTAGCCTAACCCTAACCCTCAATTCTACGAAACCTAACCCTAAACCTAACTCTAACCCTAACACTATCCTTAAATGCTCTCGATTCTCATCCTGACCCTAATAACCCTAACCCTAACCCTAAGCTTAAATATAGTGGATTCTAACCATAACTCTAACCCCAATGTGCTCGATTATAACCCTAACACTAAATCTTCAATCTCAACACTAAGCCTAACCCTAAATGCACTCGACTCTAACCCAAAAGGCAATCCTGACCCTAAGCCTAACCCAAACCCTCGATTCTACCAACACAAACCCTAACCCTAATCCCAACCCTACCCCTATCCCTATCTCTATATGCACTCTAACCCTATCCCTGACCCAACCCCTAACACTAAAAATGCGCTTCATTCTATCCCTAACCCTAACATTAACCCTTAGCCTAACCCTAACCCTCAATTCTACGAAACCTAACCCTAAACCTAACTCTAACCCTAACACTATCCTTAAATGCTCTCGATTCTAATCCTGACCCTAATAACCCTAACCCTAACCCTAAGCTTAAATATAGTGGATTCTAACCATAACTCTAACCCCAATGTGCTCGATTATAACCCTAACACTAAATCTTCAATCTCAACACTAAGCCTAAACCTAAATGCACTCGACTCTAATCCAAAAGCCATTCCTGACCCTAAGCCTAACCCTAAACCTCGATTCTACCAACACAAACCTTCACCCTAATCCTAACCCTACTCCTACGCCTACACCTAAATGCACTCTAATCCATACCCTCATGAAAAGCAGACCACTAATAATGTGCCTGATTCTAACCCTAACCCTAAGCCTAACTTTAAGCCTAACCCTCGATTCTAGGAAAGCGAACGCTAAACCTAACTCTTACCCTAGCACTATCCTTAAATGCGCTCGATTTTAACCCTGACCCTCAACCTAACCCTAACCCTTATGATAACGCTAAATGCTCTGAATTCTAAGCATAACTCTAACCCTAAATGTGCTCGATTCAAACCCTAACACTAAATCGTCAATTTTAACACTAACCCAAAGCCTAAATACACTCGATTCTGATCCAAAATGCAATCCTGACCCTAAGCCTAAACCTAAACCTTGATTCTACCAACACAAACCTTAACCCTAATCCTAACCCTATCCCTTCCACTAGCCCTAAAAGCACTTTAACCCAAATCCTCACCCTAACGCTAACACTAAAACTGTGCTTGATTCTAACCCAATCCCTCACCCTAAGCCTAACCCTAAGTCTAACCCTCGATTCAACGAAAGCTAACCCTAAACCTAACTCTAACCCTAGCACTGTCCTTAATGCTCTCGATTCTAACCCTGACCCTAAACCTAAACCTAACCCTAACCCTAACCCTAAATGCACTGAATTCTAATCATAACTTTATCCCTCAATGTGCCTGATTGTAACGCTATAAGTAAATCATCAATTTCAACACTAACCCTAAGCCCAAATGCTCTGAATTATGACCCAAAATGCTCTCCTGACCCTAAGCCTAACCCAAAATCTCGACTCTACCAACACAAACCCTAACCCTAATCCTAACCCAACTCCTCCCCTACCCCTAAATGCACTCAAAGCCTGACCCTAACCCCAACCCTAACGCTAAAAATGCTCCTGATTCTAACCTTAATCCTAACCCTAACCCTCTCCCTAACACTGACCCTCGATTCTACGAAAGCTAACCCTATACCTAACTCTAACCCTAACACTATCCTTAAATGCACTCGATTCTAACCCTCACCCTAAATATAAACCTAACCCTATCCCTAATCCTAACCCTAAATGCACTGGATTCTAACCATAACTCTAACCCTAATGTGCTCGATTATAGCCCTAACACTAAATCTTCAATCTCAACACTAAGCCTAACCCTAAATGCACTCGACTCTAACCCAAAAGGCAATCCTCACCCTAAGCCTAACCCTAAACCTCGATTCTGCCAACACAAACCCTAACCCTAATCCCAACCCTACTCCTATCCCGACCTCTATATGCATTCTAAACCTAACCCTGACACAAACCCGAACACTAAAAATGCGCTTCATTCTATCCCTAACCCTAACCCTAACCCTTAGCCTAACCCTAACCCTCAATTCTACGAAACCTAACCCTAAACCTAACTCTAACCCTAACACTATCCTTAAATGCTCTCGATTCTAATCCTGACCCTAATAACACTAACCCTAACCCTAAGCTTAAATATAGTGGATTCTAACCATAACTCTAACCCCAATGTGCTCGATTCTAAGTCTAACACTAAATCGTCAATCTCAACACTAACCCTAACTCTAAATGCACTCAGTTGTAACCCAAAAGGCAATCCTCACCCTACGCCTAACCCTAAACTTCGATTCTACCAACACAAACCCTAACCCTAATCCTAACCCTACCGCTACCCCTACCCCTAAATGCACTCCAACCCTACACCTCCCCCTTTCACTAACCCTAACCCTAAGGAATTCTAACCAAAACTCTAACCCTAAATGTGCTCGATTCTAACCCAAACACTAAATCGTCAACTTCAACACTATCCCTAACCCTAAATGCATTCGACTCTGACCCAAAAGCCATTCCTGACCCTAAGCCTAACCTTAAACCTCGATTCTACCAACACAAACCTTAACCCTAATTCTAACCCTATCCCTTCCACTAGCCCTAAAAGCAATTTAAGCTTTATCCTCACCCTAATGCTAACACTAAAACTGTGCTTGATTCTAACCCTAACCCTCACCCTAAGCCTTACCCTAAGCCTAACCCTCGATTCTACGAAAGCTAACCCTAAACCTAACTCTAACCCTAGCCCTATCCTTAATGCTTTCGATTCTAACCCTGACCCTAAACCTAAACCTAACCCTAACCCTAACCCTAAATGCACTGAATTCTAATCATAACTCTATGCCTAAATGTGCCTGATTCTAACGCTAAGACTAAATCATCAATTTCAACACTAACCGTAAGCCCAAATGCTCTGAATTATGAACCAAAATGCTCTCCTGACCCTAAGCCTAACCCAAAACCTCGATTCTACCAACACAAACCCTAACCCTAATCCTAACCCAAATCCTCCCCTACCCCTAAATGCACTCAAAGCCTGACCCTAACCCCAACCCTAACGATAAAAGTGCTTCTGATTCTAACCTTAATCCTAACCCTAACCCTCACCCTAACACTGACCCTCGATTCTACGAAAGCTAACCCTATACCTAACTCTAACCCTAACACTGTCCTTAAATGCACTCGATTCTAACCCTCACCCTAAACATAAACCTAACCCTATCCCTAATCCTAACCCGAAATGCACTGGATTCTAACCATAACTCTAACCCTAATGTGCTCGATTAAAACCCTAACACGAAATCGTCAATCTCAACACTAGCCTAACCCTAAATGCACTCGACTCTAACCCAAAAGGCAATCCTGACCCTAAGCCTAACCCTAAACTTCGATTCTACCAACACAAATCCTAACCCTTATCCCAACCCTACTCCTATCCCTACCTCTATATGCATTCTAAACCTCACCCTGACCCAACCCCTAACACTAAAAATGCGCTTGATTGTATCCGTAACCCTAACCCTAACCCTAAGCCTAACCCTAACCCTCAATTCGACGAAACCTAACCCTAAACCTAACTCTAACCCTAACACTATCCTTAAATGCTCTCGATTCTAATCCTGATCCTAAAAACCCTAACCCTAACCCTAAGCTTAAATATAGTGAATTCTAACCATAACTCTAACTCCAATGTGCTCGATTCTAAGTCTAACACTAAATCGTCAATCTCAACGCTAACCCTAACTCTAAATGCACTCAGTTGTAACCCAAAAGGCAATCCTCACCCTACGCCTAACCCTAAACTTCGATTCTCCCAACACAAACCCTAACCCTAATCCTAACCCTACCCCTACCCCTACCCCTAAATGCACTCTAACCCTACCCCTACCTCTTACACTAACCCTAACCCTAAGGAATTCTAACCAGAACTCTAACCCTAAATGTGCTCGATTCTAACCCAAACACTAAATTGTCAATTTCAACACTATCCCTAACCCTAAATGCACTCGACTCTAACCCAAAAGCCATTCCTGACGCTAAGCCTAACTCTAAACCTCGATTCTACCAACACAAACCTTAAACCTAATCCTAACCCTACTCCTACGCCTACCCCTAAATGCACTCTAAGCCATACCCTGATGAAAAGCAGACCACTAAAAATGTGTCTGATTCTAACCCTAACCCTAACCCTAAGCCTCACCTTAAGCCAAACCCTCGATTCTACGAAAGCGAATGGTAAACCTAACTCTAACCCTAGCACTATCCTTAAATGCTCTCGATTTTAACCCTGACCCTCAACCTAACCCTACCCCTAACGCTAACCCTTAATGCACTGAATTCTAAGCATAACTCTAACCCTAAATGTGCTCGATTCAAACCCTAACACTAAATCGTCAATTTGAACATTAACCCAAAGCCTAAATACACTCGATTCTGATCCAAAATGCAATCCTGACCCTAAGCCTAAACCTAAACCTCGATTCTACCAACACAAACCTTAACCCTAATCCTAACCCTATCCCTTCCACTAGCCCTAAAAGCACTTTAACCCTAATCCTCACCCTAACGCTAACACTAAAACTGTGCTTGATTCTAACCCTAACCCTCACCCTAAGCCTAACCCTAAGGCTAACCCTAAGCCTAACCCTCGATTCTACGAAAGCTAACCGTATACCTAACTCTAACCCTAACACTATCCTTAAATGCACTCGATTCTAACCCTCACCCTAAACATAAACCTAACCCTATCCCTAATCGTAACCCTAAATGCACAGGATTCTAACCATAACTCTAATCCTAATGTGTTCGATTATAACCCTAACACTAAATCGTCAATCTCAACACTAAGCCTAACCATAAATACACTCGACTCTAACCCAAAAGGCAATCCTGACCCTAAGCCTAACCCTAAACTTCGATTCTACCAACACAAACCCTAACCCTAATCGCAACCCTACTCCTATCCCTACCTCTATATGCATTCTAAACCTAACCCTGAGACAACCCCTAACACTAAAAATGCCCTTCATTCTATCCCTAACCCTAACCCTAATCCTTAGCCTAACCCTAACCCTCAATTCTACGAAACCTAACCCTAAACCTAACTCTAACCCTAACACTATCCTTAAATGCTCTCGATTCTAATCCTGACCCTAATAACCCTAACCCTAACCCTAAGTTTAAATATAGTGGATTCTAACCATAACTCTAACCCCAACGTGCTCGATTATAACCCTAACACTAAATCTTCAATCTCAACACTAAGCCTAAACCTAAATGCACTCGACTCTAACCCAAAAGGCAATTCTGACCCTAAGCCTAACCGAAACCCTCGATTCTACCAACACAAACCCTAACCCTAATCCCAACCCTACTCCTATTCCTATCTCTATATGCACTCTAACCCTAACCCTGACCCAACCCCTAACACTAAAAATGCGCTTCATTCTATCCCTAACCCTAACCTTAACCCTTAGCCTAACCCTAACCCTCAATTCTACGAAACCTAACCCTAAACCTAACTCTAACCCTAACACTATCCTTAAATGCTCTCGATTCTAATCCTGACCCTAATAACCCTAACCCTAACCCTAAGCTTAAATATAGTGGATTCTAACCATAACTCTAACCCCAATGTGCTCGATTATAACCTTAACACTAAATCTTCAATCTCAACACTAAGCCTAAACCTAAATGCACTCGACTCTAACCCAAAAGCCATTCCTGACCCTAAGCCTAACCCTAAACCTCGATTCTACCAACACAAACCTTCACCCTAATCCTAACCCTACTCCTACGCCTACCCCTAAATGCACTCTTATCCATACCCTCATGAAAAGCAGACCACTAATAATGTGCCTGATTCTAACCCTAACCCTAAGCCTAACTTTAAGCCTAACCCTCGATTCTAGGAAAGCGAACGCTAAACCTAACTCTAACCCTAGCACTATCCTTAAATGCGCTCGATTTTAACCCTGACCCTCAACCTAACCCTAACCCTTATGATAACGCTAAATGCACTGAATTCTAAGCATAACTCTAACCCTAAATGTGCTCGATTCAAACCCTAACACTAAATCGTCAATTTTAACACTAACCCAAAGCCTAAATACACTCGATTCTGATCCAAAATGCAATCCTCACCCTAAGCCTAATCCTAAACCTCGATTCTACCAACACAAACCTTAACCCTAATCCTAACCCTATCCCTTCCACTAGCCCTAAAAGCACTTTAACCCTAATCCTCACCCTAACACTAACACTAAATCTGTGCTTGATTCTAACCCTAACCCTCACCCTAAGCCTAACCCTAAGCCTAACCCTCGATTCTACGAAAGCTAACCCTCAACCTAACTCTAACCCTAGCACTATTCTTAATGCTCTCGATTCTAACCCTGACCCTAAACCTAACCCTAACCCTAACCCTAACCCTAAATGCACTGAATTCTAATCATAACTCTATCCCTAAATATGCCTGATTCTAACGCTATAACTAAATCATCAATTTCAACACTAACCCTAAGCCCAAATGCTCTGAATTATGACCCAAAATGCTCTCCTGACCCTAAGCCTAACCCAAAACCTCGATTCTACCAACACAAACCCTAACCCTAATCCTAACCCAACTCCTCCCCTACCCCTAAATGCACTCAAACCCTGGCCCTCACCCCAACCCTATCGCTAAAAATGCTCCTGATTCTAACCTTAATCCTAATCCTAACCCTCACCCTAACACTGAACCTCGATTTTACGAAAGTTAACACTATACCTAACTCTAACCCTAACACTATCCTTAAATGCACTCGATTCTAACCCTCACCCTAAACATAAACCTAACCCTATCCCTAATTCTAACCCTAAATGCACTGGATTCTAACCATAACTCTAACCCTAATGTGCTCGATTATAACCCTAACACTAAATCGTCAATCTCAACACTAAGCCTAACCCTAAATGCACTCGACTCTAACCCAAAAGGCAATCCTGACCCTAAGCCTAACCCTAAACCTCGACTCTACCAACACAAACCCTAACCCTAATCCCAACCCTACTCCTATCCCTACCTCTATATGCACTCTAACCCTAACCCTGACCGAACTCCTAACACTAAAAATGCGCTTGATTCTATCCCTAACCCTAACCCTAACCCTAACCCTCAATTCTACGAAACGTAACCCTAAACACAACTCTAACCCTAACACTATCCTTAAATGCTCTCGATTCTAATCCTGACCCTAATAACCCTAACCCTAACCCTAAGCTTAAATATAGTGGATTCTAACCATAACTCTAACCCCAATGTGTTCGATTCTAAGTCTAACACTACATCGTCAATCTCAACACTAACCCTAACTCGAAATGCACTCAGTTGTAACCCAAAAGGCAATCCTCACCCTACGCCTAACCCTAAACTTCGATTCTACCAACACAAACCCTAACCCTAATCCTAACCCTACCCCTACCCCTACCCCTAAATGCACTCTAACCCTACCCCTACCCCTTACACTAACCCTAACCATAAGGAATTCTAACCAAAACTCAAACCCTAAATGTGCTCGATTCTAACCCAAACACTAAATCGTCAATTTCAACACTATACCTAACCCTAAATGCACTCGACTCTAAACCAAAAGCCATTCCTGACACTAAGCCTAACCCTAAACCTCGATTCTACCAACACAAACCTTAACCCTAATCCTAACCCTACTCCTACGCCTACCACTAAATGCACTCTAAGCCATACCCTGATGAAAAGCAGACCACTAAAAATGTGTCTGATTCTAACCCTAACCCTAACCCTAAGCCTAACCTTAAGCCTAACCTTAAGCCTAACCCTCGATTCTACGAAAGCGAATGGTAAACCTAACTCTAACCCTAGCACTATCCTTAAATGCTCCCGATTTTAACCCTGACCCTCAACCTAACCCTAACCCTAACGCTAACGCTAAATGCACTGAATTCTAAGCATAACTCTAACCCTAAATGTGCTCGATTCAAACCCTAAAACTAAATCGTCAATTTGAACACTAACCCAAAGCCTAAATACACTCGATTCTGATCCAAAATGCAATCCTGACCCTAAGCCTAAACCTAAACCTCGATTCTACCAACACAAACCTTAAGCCTAATCCTAACCTTATCCCTTCCACTAGGCCTAAAAGCACTTTAACCCTAATCCTCACCCTAACACTAACACTAAATCTGTGCTTGATTCTAACCCTAGCCCTCACCCTAAGCCCAACCCTAAGCCTAACCCTCGATTCTACGAAAGCTAACCCTCAACCTAACTCTAACCCTAGCACTATTCTTAATGCTCTCGATTCTAACCCTGACCCTAAACCTAACCCTAACCCTAACCCTAACCCTAAATGCACTGAATTCTAATCATAACTCTATCCCTAAATATGCCTGATTCTAACGCTATAACTAAATCATCAATTTCAACACTAACCCTAAGCCCAAATGCTCTGAATTATGACCCAAAATGCTCTCCTGACCCTAAGCCTAACCCAAAACCTCGATTCTACCAACACAAACCCTAACCCTAATCCTAACCCAACTCCTCCCCTACCCCTAAATGCACTCAAACCCTGGCCCTAACACCAACCCTAACGCTGAAAATGCTCCTGATTCTAACCTTAATCCTAATCCTAACCCTCACCCTAACACTGAACCTCGATTCTACGAAAGTTAACACTATACCTAACTCTAACCCTAACACTATCCTTAAATGCACTCGATTCTAACCCTCACCCTAAACATAAACCTAACCCTATCCCTAATTCTAACCCTAAATGCACTGGATTCTAACCATAACTCTAACCCTAATGTGCTCGATTATAACCCTAACAGTAAATCGTCAATCTCAACACTAAGCCTAACCCTAAATGCCCTCGACTCGAACCCAAAAGGCAATCCTGACCCTAAGCCTAACCCTAAACCTCGATTGTACGAACACAAACCCTAACCCTAATCCCAACCCTACTCCTATCCCTACCTCTATATGCACTCTAACCCTAACCCTGACCGAACTCCTAACACTAAAAATGCGCTTGATTCTATCCCTAACCCTAACCCTAACCCTAACCCTCAGTTCTACGAAACGTAACCCTAAACACAACTCTAACCCTAACACTATCCTTAAATGCTCTCGATTCTAATCCTGACCCTAATAACCCTAACCCTAACCCTAAGCTTAAATATAGTGGATTCTAACCATAACTCTAAAACCAATGTGTTCGATTCTAAGTCTAACACTACATCGTCAATCTCAACACTAACCCTAACTCGAAATGCACTCAGTTGTAACCCAAAAGGCAATCCTCACCCTACGCCTAACCCTAAACTTCGATTCTACCAACACAAACCCTAACCCTAATCCTAACCCTACCCCTACCCCTACCCCTAAATGCACTCTAACCCTACCCCTACCCCTTACACTAACCCTAACCATAAGGAATTCTAACCAAAACTCAAACCCTAAATGTGCTCGATTCTAACCCAAACACTAAATCGTCAATTTCAACACTATACCTAACCCTAAATGCACTCGACTCTAAACCAAAAGCCATTCCTGACACTAAGCCTAACCCTAAACCTCGATTCTACCAACACAAACCTTAACCCTAATCCTAACCCTACTCCTACGCCTACCACTAAATGCACTCTAAGCCATACCCTGATGAAAAGCAGACCACTAAAAATGTGTCTGATTCTAACCCTAACCCTAACCCTAAGCCTAACCTTAAGCCTAACCTTAAGCCTAACCCTCGATTCTACGAAAGCGAATGCTAAACCTAACTCTAACCCTAGCACTATCCTTAAATGCTCCCGATTTTAACCCTGACCCTCAACCTAACCCTAACCCTAACGCTAACGCTAAATGCACTGAATTCTAAGCATAACTCTAACCCTAAATGTGCTCGATTCAAACCCTAAAACTAAATCGTCAATTTGAACACTAACCCAAAGCCTAAATACACTCGATTCTGATCCAAAATGCAATCCTGACCCTAAGCCTAAACCTAAACCTCGATTCTACCAACACAAACCTTAAGCCTAATCCTAACCTTATCCCTTCCACTAGGCCTAAAAGCACTTTAACCCTAATCCTCATCCTAACACTAACACTAAATCTGTGCTTGATTCTAACCCTAACCCTCACCCTAAGCCTAACCCTAAGCCTAACCCTCGATTCTACGAAAGCTAACCCTCAACCTAACTCTAACCCTAGCACTATTCTTAATGCTCTCGATTCTAACCCTGACCCTAAACCTAACCCTAACCCTAACCCTAACCCTAAATGCACTGAATTCTAATCATAACTCTATCCCTAAATATGCCTGATTCTAACGCTATAACTAAATCATCAATTTCAACACTAACCCTAAGCCCAAATGCTCTGAATTATGACCCAAAATGCTCTCCTGACCCTAAGCCTAACCCAAAACCTCGATTCTACCAACACAAACCCTAACCCTAATCCTAACCCAACTCCTCCCCTACCCCTAAATGCACTCAAACCCTGGCCCTAACACCAACCCTAACGCTAAAAATGCTCCTGATTCTAACCTTAATCATAATCCTAACCCTCACCCTAACACTGAACCTCGATTCTACGAAAGTTAACACTATACCTAACTCTAACCCTAACACTATCCTTAAATGCACTCGATTCTAACCCTCACCCTAAACATAAACTTAACCCTATCCCTAATTCTAACCCTAAATGCACTGGATTCTAACCATAACTCTAACCCTAATGTGCTCGATTATAACCCTAACAGTAAATCGTCAATCTCAACACTAAGCCTAACCCTAAATGCCCTCGACTCGAACCCAAAAGGCAATCCTGACCCTAAGCCTAACCCTAAACCTCGATTGTACGAACACAAACCCTAACCCTAATCCCAACCCTACTCCTATCCCTACCTCTATATGCACTCTAACCCTAACCCTGACCGAACGCCTAACACTAAAAATGCGCTTGATTCTATCCCTAACCCTAACCCTAACCCTAACCCTCAGTTCTACGAAACGTAACCCTAAACACAACTCTAACCCTAACACTATCCTTAAATGCTCTCGATTCTAATCCTGACCCTAATAACCCTAACCCTAACCCTAAGCTTAAATATAGTGGATTCTAACCATAACTCTAACCCCAATGTGTTCGATTCTAAGTCTAACACTACATCGTCAATCTCAACACTAACCCTAACTCGAAATGCACTCAGTTGTAACCCAAAAGGCAATCCTCACCCTACGCCTAACCCTAAACTTCGATTCTACCAACACAAACCCTAACCCTAATCCTAACCCTACCCCTACCCCTACCCCTAAATGCACTCTAACCCTACCCCTACCCCTTACACTAACCCTAACCATAAGGAATTCTAACCAAAACTCAAACCCTAAATGTGCTCGATTCTAACCCAAACACTAAATCGTCAATTTCAACACTATACCTAACCCTAAATGCACTCGACTCTAAACCAAAAGCCATTCCTGACACTAAGCCTAACCCTAAACCTCGATTCTACCAACACAAACCTTAACCCTAATCCTAACCCTACTCCTACGCCTACCACTAAATGCGCTCAAAGCCATACCCTGATGAAAAGCAGACCACTAAAAATGTGTCTGATTCTAACCCTAACCCTAACCCTAAGCCTAACCTTAAGCCTAACCTTAAGCCTAACCCTCGATTCTACGAAAGCGAATGCTAAACCTAACTCTAACCCTAGCACTATCCTTAAATGCTCCCGATTTTAACCCTGACCCTCAACCTAACCCTAACCCTAACGCTAACGCTAAATGCACTGAATTCTAAGCATAACTCTAACCCTAAATGTGCTCGATTCAAACCCTAAAACTAAATCGTCAATTTGAACACTAACCCAAAGCCTAAATACACTCGATTCTGATCCAAAATGCAATCCTGACCCTAAGCCTAAACCTAAACCTCGATTCTACCAACACAAACCTTAAGCCTAATCCTAACCTTATCCCTTCCACTAGGCCTAAAAGCACTTTAACCCTAATCCTCATCCTAACACTAACACTAAATCTGTGCTTGATTCTAACCCTAACCCTCACCCTAAGCCTAACCCTAAGCCTAACCCTCGATTCTACGAAAGCTAACCCTCAACCTAACTCTAACCCTAGCACTATTCTTAATGCTCTCGATTCTAACCCTGACCCTAAACCTAACCCTAACCCTAACCCTAACCCTAAATGCACTGAATTCTAATCATAACTCTATCCCTAAATATGCCTGATTCTAACGCTATAACTAAATCATCAATTTCAACACTAACCCTAAGCCCAAATGCTCTGAATTATGACCCAAAATGCTCTCCTGACCCTAAGCCTAACCCAAAACCTCGATTCTACCAACACAAACCCTAACCCTAATCCTAACCCAACTCCTCCCCTACCCCTAAATGCACTCAAACCCTGGCCCTAACACCAACCCTAACGCTAAAAATGCTCCTGATTCTAACCTTAATCCTAATCCTAACCCTCACCCTAACACTGAACCTCGATTCTACGAAAGTTAACACTATACCTAACTCTAACCCTAACACTATCCTTAAATGCACTCGATTCTAACCCTCACCCTAAACATAAACTTAACCCTATCCCTAATTCTAACCCTAAATGCACTGGATTCTAACCATAACTCTAACCCTAATGTGCTCGATTATAACCCTAACAGTAAATCGTCAATCTCAACACTAAGCCTAACCCTAAATGCCCTCGACTCGAACCCAAAAGGCAATCCTGACCCTAAGCCTAACCCTAAACCTCGATTGTACGAACACAAACCCTAACCCTAATCCCAACCCTACTCCTATCCCTACCTCTATATGCACTCTAACCCTAACCCTGACCGAACGCCTAACACTAAAAATGCGCTTGATTCTATCCCTAACCCTAACCCTAACCCTAACCCTCAGATCTACGAAACGTAACCCTAAACACAACTCTAACCCTAACACTATCCTTAAATGCTCTCGATTCTAATCCTGACCCTAATAACCCTAACCCTAACCCTAAGCTTAAATATAGTGGATTCTAACCATAACTCTAACCCCAATGTGTTCGATTCTAAGTCTAACACTACATCGTCAATCTCAACACTAACCCTAACTCGAAATGCACTCAGTTGTAACCCAAAAGGCAATCCTCACCCTACGCCTAACCCTAAACTTCGATTCTACCAACACAAACCCTAACCCTAATCCTAACCCTACCCCTACCCCTACCCCTAAATGCACTCTAACCCTACCCCTACCCCTTACACTAACCCTAACCATAAGGAATTCTAACCAAAACTCAAACCCTAAATGTGCTCGATTCTAACCCAAACACTAAATCGTCAATTTCAACACTATACCTAACCCTAAATGCACTCGACTCTAAACCAAAAGCCATTCCTGACACTAAGCCTAACCCTAAACCTCGATTCTACCAACACAAACCTTAACCCTAATCCTAACCCTACTCCTACGCCTACCACTAAATGCGCTCAAAGCCATACCCTGATGAAAAGCAGACCACTAAAAATGTGTCTGATTCTAACCCTAACCCTAACCCTAAGCCTAACCTTAAGCCTAACCTTAAGCCTAACCCTCGATTCTACGAAAGCGAATGCTAAACCTAACTCTAACCCTAGCACTATCCTTAAATGCTCCCGATTTTAACCCTGACCCTCAACCTAACCCTAACCCTAACGCTAACGCTAAATGCACTGAATTCTAAGCATAACTCTAACCCTAAATGTGCTCGATTCAAACCCTAAAACTAAATCGTCAATTTGAACACTAACCCAAAGCCTAAATACACTCGATTCTGATCCAAAATGCAATCCTGACCCTAAGCCTAAACCTAAACCTCGATTCTACCAACACAAACCTTAAGCCTAATCCTAACCTTATCCCTTCCACTAGGCCTAAAAGCACTTTAACCCTAATCCTCATCCTAACACTAACACTAAATCTGTGCTTGATTCTAACCCTAACCCTCACCCTAAGCCTAACCCTAAGCCTAACCCTCGATTCTACGAAAGCTAACCCTCAACCTAACTCTAACCCTAGCACTATTCTTAATGCTCTCGATTCTAACCCTGACCCTAAACCTAACCCTAACCCTAACCCTAACCCTAAATGCACTGAATTCTAATCATAACTCTATCCCTAAATATGCCTGATTCTAACGCTATAACTAAATCATCAATTTCAACACTAACCCTAAGCCCAAATGCTCTGAATTATGACCCAAAATGCTCTCCTGACCCTAAGCCTAACCCAAAACCTCGATTCTACCAACACAAACCCTAACCCTAATCCTAACCCAACTCCTCCCCTACCCCTAAATGCACTCAAACCCTGGCCCTAACACCAACCCTAACGCTAAAAATGCTCCTGATTCTAACCTTAATCCTAATCCTAACCCTCACCCTAACACTGAACCTCGATTCTACGAAAGTTAACACTATACCTAACTCTAACCCTAACACTATCCTTAAATGCACTCGATTCTAACCCTCACCCTAAACATAAACTTAACCCTATCCCTAATTCTAACCCTAAATGCACTGGATTCTAACCATAACTCTAACCCTAATGTGCTCGATTATAACCCTAACAGTAAATCGTCAATCTCAACACTAAGCCTAACCCTAAATGCCCTCGACTCGAACCCAAAAGGCAATCCTGACCCTAAGCCTAACCCTAAACCTCGATTGTACGAACACAAACCCTAACCCTAATCCCAACCCTACTCCTCTCCCTACCTCTATATGCACTCTAACCCTAACCCTGACCGAACTCCTAACACTAAAAATGCGCTTGATTCTATCCCTAACCCTAACCCTAACCCTAACCCTCAGTTCTACGAAACGTAACCCTAAGCACAACTCTAACCCTAACACTATCCTTAAATGCTCTCGATTCTAATCCTGACCCTAATAACCCTAACCCTAACCCTAAGCTTAAATATAGTGGATTCTAACCATAACTCTAACCCCAATGTGTTCGATTCTAAGTCTAACACTACATCGTCAATCTCAACACTAACCCTAACTCTAAATGCACTCAGTTGTAACCCAAAAGGCAATCCTCACCCTACGCCTAAACCTAAACTTCGATTCTACCAACACAAACCCTAACCCTAACCCTAACCCTACCCCTACCCCTACCCCTAAATGCACTCTAACCCTACCCCTACCCCTTACACTAACCCTAACCATAAGGAATTCTAACCAAAACTCAAACCCTAAATGTGCTCGATTCTAACCCAAACACTAAATCGTCAATTTCAACACTATACCTAACCCTAAATGCACTCGACTCTAAACCAAAAGCCATTCCTGACACTAAGCCTAACCCTAAACCTCGATTCTACCAACACAAACCTTAACCCTAATCCTAACCCTACTCCTACGCCTACCACTAAATGCGCTCAAAGCCATACCCTGATGAAAAGCAGACCACTAAAAATGTGTCTGATTCTAACCCTAACCCTAACCCTAAGCCTAACCTTAAGCCTAACCTTAAGCCTAACCCTCGATTCTACGAAAGCGAATGGTAAACCTAACTCTAACCCTAGCACTATCCTTAAATGCTCCCGATTTTAACCCTGACCCTCAACCTAACCCTAACCCTAACGCTAACGCTAAATGCACTGAATTCTAAGCATAACTCTAACCCTAAATGTGCTCGATTCAAACCCTAAAACTAAATCGTCAATTTGAACACTAACCCAAAGCCTAAATACACTCGATTCTGATCCAAAATGCAATCCTGACCCTAAGCCTAAACCTAAACCTCGATTCTACCAACACAAACCTTAAGCCTAATCCTAACCTTATCCCTTCCACTAGGCCTAAAAGCACTTTAACCCTAATCCTCATCCTAACACTAACACTAAATCTGTGCTTGATTCTAACCCTAACCCTCACCCTAAGCCTAACCCTAAGCCTAACCCTCGATTCTACGAAAGCTAACCCTCAACCTAACTCTAACCCTAGCACTATTCTTAATGCTCTCGATTCTAACCCTGACCCTAAACCTAACCCTAACCCTAACCCTAACCCTAAATGCACTGAATTCTAATCATAACTCTATCCCTAAATATGCCTGATTCTAACGCTATAACTAAATCATCAATTTCAACACTAACCCTAAGCCCAAATGCTCTGAATTATGACCCAAAATGCTCTCCTGACCCTAAGCCTAACCCAAAACCTCGATTCTACCAACACAAACCCTAACCCTAATCCTAACCCAACTCCTCCCCTACCCCTAAATGCACTCAAACCCTGGCCCTAACACCAACCCTAACGCTAAAAATGCTCCTGATTCTAACCTTAATCCTAATCCTAACCCTCACCCTAACACTGAACCTCGATTCTACGAAAGTTAACACTATACCTAACTCTAACCCTAACACTATCCTTAAATGCACTCGATTCTAACCCTCACCCTAAACATAAACTTAACCCTATCCCTAATTCTAACCCTAAATGCACTGGATTCTAACCATAACTCTAACCCTAATGTGCTCGATTATAACCCTAACAGTAAATCGTCAATCTCAACACTAAGCCTAACCCTAAATGCCCTCGACTCTAACCCAAAAGGCAATCCTGACCCTAAGCCTAACCCTAAACCTCGATTGTACGAACACAAACCCTAACCCTAATCCCAACCCTACTCCTCTCCCTACCTCTATATGCACTCTAACCCTAACCCTGACCGAACTCCTAACACTAAAAATGCGCTTGATTCTATCCCTAACCCTAACCCTAACCCTAACCCTCAGTTCTACGAAACGTAACCCTAAACACAACTCTAACCCTAACACTATCCTTAAATGCTCTCGATTCTAATCCTGACCCTAATAACCCTAACCCTAACCCTAAGCTTAAATATAGTGGATTCTAACCATAACTCTAACCCCAATGTGTTCGATTCTAAGTCTAACACTACATCGTCAATCTCAACACTAACCCTAACTCTAAATGCACTCAGTTGTAACCCAAAAGGCAATCCTCACCCTACGCCTAACCCTAAACTTCGATTCTACCAACACAAACCCTAACCCTAACCCTAACCCTACCCCTACCCCTACCCCTAAATGCACTCTAACCCTACCCCTACCCCTTACACTAACCCTAACCATAAGGAATTCTAACCAAAACTCAAACCCTAAATGTGCTCGATTCTAACCCAAACACTAAATCGTGAATTTCAACACTATACCTAACCCTAAATGCACTCGACTCTAAACCAAAAGCCATTCCTGACACTAAGCCTAACCCTAAACCTCGATTCTACCAACACAAACCTTAACCCTAATCCTAACCCTATCCCTTCCACTAGCCCTAAAAGCACTTTAACCCTAATCCTCACCCTAACGCTAACACTAAATCTGTGCTTGATTCTAACCCTAACCCTCACCCTAAGCCTAACCCTAAGCCTAACCCTCGATTCTACGAAAGCTAACCCTCAACCTAACTCTAACCCTAGCACTATTCTTAATGCTCTCGATTCTAACCCTGACCCTAAACCTAACCCTAACCCTAACCCTAACCCTAAATGCACTGAATTCTAATCATAACTCTATCCCTAAATATGCCTGATTCTAACGCTATAACTAAATCATCAATTTCAACACTAACCCTAAGCCCAAATGCTCTGAATTATGACCCAAAATGCTCTCCTGACCCTAAGCCTAACCCAAAACCTCGATTCTACCAACACAAACCCTAACCCTAATCCTAACCCAACTCCTCCCCTACCCCTAAATGCACTCAAACCCTGGCCCTAACACCAACCCTAACGCTAAAAATGCTCCTGATTCTAACCTTAATCCTAATCCTAACCCTCACCCTAACACTGAACCTCGATTCTACGAAAGTTAACACTATACCTAACTCTAACCCTAACACTATCCTTAAATGCACTCGATTCTAACCCTCACCCTAAACATAAACCTAACCCTATCCCTAATCCTAAACCTAAATGCACTGGATTCTAACCATAACTCTAACCCTAATGTGCTCGATTATAACCCTAACACTAAATCGTCAATCTCAACACTAAGCCTAACCCTAAATGCACTCGACTCTAACCCAAAAGGCAATCCTGACCCTAAGCCTAACCCTAAACCTCGACTCTACCAACACAAACCCTAACCCTAATCCCAACCCTACTCCTATCCCTACCTCTATATGCACTCTAACCCTAACCCTGACCGAACTCCTAACACTAAAAATGCGCTTGATTCTATCCGTAACCCTAACCCTAACCTTAACCCTCAGTTCTATGAAACGTAACCCTAAACACAACTCTAACCCTAACACTATCCTTAAATGCTCTCGATTCTAATCCTGACCCTAATAACCCTAACCCTAACCCTAAGCTTAAATATAGTGGATTCTAACCATAACTCTAACCCCAATGTGCTCGATTCTAAGTCTAACACTACATCGTCAATCTCAACACTAACCCTAACTCTAAATGCACTCAGTTGTAACCCAAAAGGCAATCCTCACCCTACGCCTAACCCCAAACTTCGATTCTACCAACATAAACCCTAACCCTAATCCTAACCCTACCCCTACCCCTACCCCTAAATGCACTCTAACCCTACCCCTACCCCTTACACTAACCCTAACCCTAAGGAATTCTAACCAAAACTCGAACCCTAAATGTGCTCGATTCTAACCCAAACACTAAATCGTCAATTTCAACACTATACCTAACCCTAAATGCACTCGACTCTAAACCAAAAGCCATTCCTGACACTAAGCCTAACCCTAAACCTCGATTCTACCAACACAAACCTTAACCCTAATCCTAACCCTACTCCTACGCCTACCACTAAATGCACTCTAAGCCATACCCTGGTGAAAAGCAGACCACTAAAAATGTGTCTGATTCTAACCCTAACCCTAACCCTAAGCCTAACCTTAAGACTAACCTTAAGCCTAACCCTCGATTCTACGAAAGCGAATGCTAAACCTAACTCTAACCCTAGCACTATCCTTAAATGCTCCCGATTTTAACCCTGACCCTCAACCTAACCCTAACCCTAACGCTAACGCTAAATGCACTGAATTCTAAGCATAACTCTAACCCTAAATGTGCTCGATTCAAACCCTAAAACTAAATCGTCAATTTGAACACTAACCCAAAGCCTAAATACACTCGATTCTGATCCAAAATGCAATCCTGACCCTAAGCCTAAACCTAAACCTCGATTCTACCAACACAAACCTTAAGCCTAATCCTAACCCTATCCCTTCCACTAGGCCTAAAAGCACTTTAACCCTAATCCTCACCCTAACGCTAACACTAAATCTGTGCTTGATTCTAACCCTAACCCTCACCGTAAGCCTAACCCTAAGCCTAACCCTCGATTCTACGAAAGCTAACCCTAAACCTAACTCTAACCCTAACACTATCCTTAAATGCTCTCGATTCTAATCCTGACCCTAATAACCCTAACCCTAACCCTAAGCTTAAATATAGTGGATTCTAACCATAACTCTAACCCCAATGTGCTCGATTCTAAGTCTAACACTAAATCGTCAATCTCAACACTAACCCTAACTCTAAATGCACTCAGTTGTAACCCAAAAGGCAATCCTCACCCTACGTCTAACCCTAAACTTCGATTCTACCAACACAAACCCGAACCCTAATCCTAACCCTACCCCTACCCCTACCCCTAAATGCACTCTAACTCTACCCCTCCCCCTTACACTAACCCTAACCCTAAGGAATTCTAACCAAAACTCTAACCCTAAATGTGCTCGATTCTAACCCAAACACTAAATCGTCAATTTAATCATTATCCCTAACCCTAAATGCACTCGACTCTAACCCAAAAGCCATTCCTGACCCTAAGCCTAACCCTAAACCTCGATTCTACCAACACAAACCTTAACCCTAATCCTAACCCTATCCCTTCCACTAGCCCTAAAAGCACTTTAACCCTAATCCTCACCCTAACGCTAACACTAAATCTGTGCTTGATTCTAACCCTAACCCTCACCCTAAGCCTAACCCTAAGCCTAACCCTCGATTCTACGAAAGCTAACCCTCAACCTAACTCTAACCCTAGCACTATTCTTAATGCTCTCGATTCTAACCCTGACCCTAAACCTAACCCTAACCCTAACCCTAACCCTAAATGCACTGAATTCTAATCATAACTCTATCCCTAAATATGCCTGATTCTAACGCTATAACTAAATCATCAATTTCAACACTAACCCTAAGCCCAAATGCTCTGAATTATGACCCAAAATGCTCTCCTGACCCTAAGCCTAACCCAAAACCTCGATTCTACCAACACAAACCCTAACCCTAATCCTAACCCAACTCCTCCCCTACCCCTAAATGCACTCAAACCCTGGCCCTAACACCAACCCTAACGCTAAAAATGCTCCTGATTCTAACCTTAATCCTAATCCTAACCCTCACCCTAACACTGAACCTCGATTCTACGAAAGTTAACACTATACCTAACTCTAACCCTAACACTATCCTTAAATGCACTCGATTCTAACCCTCACCGTAAACATAAACCTAACCCTATCCCTAATCCTAACCCTAAATGCACTGGATTCTAACCATAACTCTAACCCTAATGTGCTCGATTATAACCCTAACAGTAAATCGTCAATCTCAACACTAAGTCTAACCCTAAATGCACTCGACTCTAACCCAAAAGGCAATCCTGACCCTAAGCCTAACCCTAAACCTCGACTCTACCAACACAAACCCTAACCCTAATCCCAACCCTACTCCTATCCCTACCTCTATATGCACTCTAACCCTAACCCTGACCGAACTCCTAACACTAAAAATGCGCTTGATTCTATCCCTAACCCTATCCCTAACCCTAACCCTCAGTTCTACGAAACGTAACCCTAAACACAACTCTAACCCTAACACTATCCTTAAATGCTCTCGATTCTAATCCTGACCCTAATAACCCTAACCCTAACCCTAAGCTTAAATATAGTGGATTCTAACCATAACTCTAACCCCAATGTGCTCGATTCTAAGTCTAACACTACATCGTCAATCTCAACACTAACCCTAACTCTAAATGCACTCAGTTGTAACCCAAAAGGCAATCCTCACCCTACGCCCAACCCCAAACTTCGATTCTAACAACATAAACCCTAACCCTAATCCTAACCCTACCCCTACCCCTACCCCTAAATGCACTCTAACCCTACCCCTACCCCTTACACTAACCCTAACCCTAAGGAATTCTAACCAAAACTCTAACCCTAAATGTGCTCGATTCTAACCCAAACACTAAATCGTCAATTTCAACACTATACCTAACCCTAAATGCACTCGACTCTAAACCAAAAGCCATTCCTGACACTAAGCCTAACCCTAAACCACGATTCTACCAACACAAACCTTAACCCTAATCCTAACCCTACTCCTACGCCTACCACTAAATGCACTCTAAGCCATACCCTGGTGAAAAGCAGACCACTAAAAATGTGTCTGATTCTAACCCTAACCCTAACCCTAAGCCTAACCTTAAGCCTAACCTTAAGCCTAACCCTCGATTCTACGAAAGCGAATGCTAAAACTAACTCTAACCCTAGCACTATCCTTAAATGCTCCCGATTTTAACCCTGACGCTCAACCTAACCCTAACCCTAACGCTAACGCTAAATGCACTGAATTCTAAGCATAACTCTAAATGTGCTCGATTCAAACCCTAACACTAAATCGTCAATTTGAACACTAACCCAAAGCCTAAATACACTCTATTCTGATCCAAAATGCAATCCTGACCCTAAGACTAAACCTAAACCTCGATTCTACCAACACAAACCTTAACCCTAATCCTAACCCTATCCCTTTCACTAGCCCTAAAGGCACTTTAACCCTAATCCTCACCCTAACGCTAACACTAAAACTGTGCTTGATTCCAAGCTTAACCCTCACCCTAAGCCTCACCCTAAGCCCAACCCTCGATCCTATGAAAGCTAACCCTAAACCTAACTCTAACCGTAACACTATCCTTAAATGCACTGGATTCTAACCCTCACCCTAAACATAAACCTAACCCTATCCCTAATCCTAACCCTAAATGCACTGGATTCTAACCATAACTCTAATCCTAATGTGCTCGATTATAACCCTAACACTAAATCGTCAATCTCAACACTAAGCCTAACCATAAATACACTCGACTCTAACACAAAAGGCAATCCTGACCCTAAGCCTAACCCTAAACTTCGATTCTACCAACACAAACCCTAACCCTAATCGCAACCCTACTCCTATCCCTACCTCTATATGCATTCTAAACCTAACCCTGACACAACCCCTAACACTAAAAATGCGCTTCATTCTATCCCTAACCCTAACCCTTAGCCTAACCCTAACCCTCAATTCTACGAAACCTAACCCTAAACCTAACTCTAACCCTAACACTATCCTTAAATGCTCTCGATTCTAATCCTGACCCTAATAACCCTAACCCTAACCCTAAGCTTAAATATAGTGGATTCTAACCATAACTCTAACCCCAATGTGCTCGATTCTAAGTCTAACACTAAATCGTCAATCTCAACACTAACCCTAACTCTAAATGCACTCAGTTGTAACCCAAAAGGCAATCCTCACCCTACGCCTAACCCTAAACTTCGATTCTACCAACACAAACCCTAACCCTAATCCTAACTCTACCCCTAACCCTACCCCTAAATGCACTCTAACCCTACCCCTCCCCCATACACTAACCCTAAGCCTAAGCAATTCTAACCAAAACTCTAACCCTAAATGTGCTCGATTCTAACCCAAACACTAAATCGTCAATTTCAACACTATCCCTAACACTAAATGCACTCGACTCTAACCCAAAAGCCATTCCTGACCCTAAGCCTAACCCTAAACCTCGATTCTGCTACCACAAACCTTAACCCTAATCCTAACCCTACTCCTACGCCTACCCCTAAATGCACTCTAAGCCATACCCTGATGAAAAGCAGACCACTAAAAATGTGCCTGATTCTAACCCTGACCCTAACCCTAAGCCTCACCTTAAGCCTAACCCTCGATTCTACGAAAGCGAACGCTAAACCTAACTCTAACCCTAGCACTATCCTTAAATGCTCTCGATTTTAACCCTGACCCTCAACCTAACCCTAACCCTAACGCTAACCCTAAATGCACTGAATTCTAAGCATAACCCTAACCCTAAATGTGCTCGATTCAAACCCTAACACTAAATCGTCAATTTGAACACTAACCCAAAGCCTAAATACACTCTATTCTGATCCAAAATGCAATCCTGACCCTAAACCTAAACCTAAACCTCGATTCTACCAACACAAACCTTAACCCTAATTCTAACCCTATCCCTTCCACTAGCCCTAAAAGCACTTTAACCTTAATCCTCACCCTAACGCTAACACTAAAACTGTGCTTGATTCTAACGCTAACACTCACCCTAAGCCTAACCCTAAGCCTAACCCTCGATTCTATGAAAGCTAACCCTAAACCTAACTCTAACCCTAACACTATCCTTAAATGCACTCGATTCTAACCCTCACCCTAAACATAAACCTAACCCTATCCCTAATCCTAACCCTAAATGCACTGGATTCTAACCATAACTCTAACCCTAATGTGCTGGATTATAACCCTAACACTAAATCGTCAATCTCAACACTAACACTAACTCTAAATGCACTCAGTTGTAACCCAAAAGGCAATCCTCACCCTACGCCTAACCCTAAACTTCGATTCTAGCAACACAAACCCTAACCCTAATCCTAACCCTACCCCTACCCCTACCCCTAAATGCACTCTAACCCTACACCTCCCCCTTACACTAACCCTAACCCTAAGCAATTCTAACCAAAACTCTAACCCTAAATGTGCTCGATTCTAACCCAAACACTAAATCGTCAATTTCAACACTATCCCTAACCCTAAATGCACTCGACTCTAACCCAAAAGCCATTCCTGACCCTAAGCTTAACCCTAAACCTCGATTCTACTAACAGAAACCTTAACCCTAATCCTAACCCTACTCCTACGCCTACCCCTAAATGCACTCTAAGCCATACCCTGATGAAAAGCAGACCACTAAAAATGTGCCTGATTCTAACACTAACCCTAACCCTAAGCCTTACCTTAAGCCTAACCCTCGATTCTACGAAGGCGAACGCTAAACCTAACTCTAACCATAGCACAATCCTTAAATGCTCTCGGTTTTAACCCTGACCCTCAACCTAACCCTAACCCTAACGCTAACCCTAAAGGCACTGAATTCTAAGCATAACTCTAACCCTAAATGTGCTCGATTAAAACCCTAACACTAAATCGTCAATTTGAACACTAACCCAAAGCGTAAATACACTCTATTCTGATCCAAAATGCAATCCTGACCCTAAGCCTAAGCCTAAAGCTCGATTCTACCAACACAAACTTTAACCCTAATCCTAACCCTATCCCTTCCACTAGCCCTAAAAGCACTTTAACCCTAATCCTCACCGTAACGCTAACACTAAAACTGTGCTTGATTCTAAACCTAACCCTCACGCTAAGCCTAACCCTAAGCTTAACCCTCGATTCTACGAAAGCTAAACCTAAACGTAACTCTAACCCTAGCACTATCCTTAATGCTCTCGATTCTAACCCTGACCCTAAACCTAACCCTAACCCTAACCCTAACACTAAATGCACTGAATTCTAATCATAACTCTATGCCTAAATGTGCCTGATTCTAACGCTAAAACTAAATCATCAATTTCAACACTAACCTTACGCCCAAATGCTCTGAATTATGACCCAAAATGCTCTCCTGACCCTAAGCCTAACCCAAAACCTCGATTCTACCATCACAAACCTTAACCCTAATCCTAACCCTATCCCTTCCACTAACCCTAAAAGCATTTTAACCCTAATCCTCACCCTAACTCTAACACTAAAACTGTGCTTGGTTCTAAGCCTAACCCTCACCCTAAGCCTAACACTAAGCCTAACCCTCGATTCTACGAAAGCTAACCCTAAACCTAACTCTAACCCTAGCCCTATCCTTCATGTTCTCGATTCTAACCCTCACCCTAAACCTAACCCTAACCCTAAATGCACTGAATTCTAATCATAACTCTATGCCTAAATGTACCTGATTCTAACGCTAAAACTAAATCATCAATTTCAACACTAACCCTAATTCCAAATGCTCTGAATTATGACCCAAAATGCTCTCCTGACCCTAAGCCTAACCCAAAACCTCGATTCTGCCAACACAAACCTTAAGCCTACTCCTAACCCTACTCCTACGCCTACCCCTAAATGCACTCTAAGCCATACCCTGATGAAAAGCAGACCACTAAAAATGTGCCTGATTCTAACCCTAACCCTAACCCTAAGCCTCACCTTAAGCCTAACCCTCGATTCTACGAAAGCGAACGCTAAACCCAACTCTAACCCTAGAACTATCCTTAAATGCTCTCGCTTTTAACCGTGACCCTCAACCTAACCCTAACCCTAACGCTAACCCTAAATGCACTGAATTCTAAGCATAACTCTAACCCTAAATGTGCTCGATTTAAACCCTAACACTAAATCGTCAATTTGAACACTAACCCAAAGCCTAAATACACTCGATTCTGATCCAAAATGCAATCCTGACCCTAAGCCTAAACCTAAACCTCGATTCTACCAACACAAACCTTAACCATAATCCTAACCCTATCCCTTCCACTAGCCCTAAAAGCACTTTAACCCTAATCCTCACCCTAACGCTAACACTAAAACTGTGCTTGATTCTAACCCTAACCCTCAACCTAAGCCTAACCCTAAGCCTAACCCTCGATTCTACGAAAGCTAACCCTAAACCTAACTCTAACCCTAGCACTATCCTTAATGCTTTCGATTCTAACCCTGACCCAAAACCTAACCCTAACCCTAACCCTAACCCTAAATGCACTGAATTGTAATCATAACTCTATCCCTAAATGTGCCTGATTCGAACGCTATAACTAAATCATCAATTTCAACACTAACCCTAAGCCCAAATGCTCTGAATTATGACCCAAAATGCTCTCCTGACCCTAAGCCTAACCCAAAACCTCGATTCTAATAACACAAACCCTAACCCTAATCCTAACCCAACTCCTCCCCTACCCCTAAATGCACTCAAAGCCTGACCCTAACCCCAACCCTAACGATAAAAATGCTCCTGATTCTAACCTTACTCCTAACCCTAACCTCACCCTAACACTGACCCTCGATTCTACGAAAGCTAACCCTATACCTAACTCTAACCCTAACACTATCCTTAAATGCACTCGATTCTAATCCTGACCCAAAACATAATCGTAACCCTATCCCTAATCCTAACCCTAAATGCACTGGATTCTAACCATAACTCTAACCCTAATGTGCTCGATTATAACCCTAACAATAAATCGTCAATCTCATCACTAAGCCTGACCCTAAATGCACTCGATTCTAACCCAAAAGGCAATCCTGGCCCTAAGCTTAACCCTAAACTTCGATTGTACCAAAACAAACCCTAACCCTAATCCAACCCTACTCCTATCCCTACCTCTAAATGCATTCTAAACCTAACCCTGACCCAACCCCTAACACTAAAAATGCGCTTCATTCTATCCCTAACCCTAACCCTAACCTTTAGCCTAACCCTAACCCTCAATTCTCCGAAAACTAACCCTAAACTTAACTCTAACCCTAACACTATCCTTAAATGCTCTCGATTCTAATCCTGACACTAATAACACTAACCCTAACCCTAAGCTTAATTATAGTGGATTCTAACCATAATTCTAAACCCAATGTGCTCGATTCTAAGTCTAACACTAAATCGTCAATCTCAACACTAACCCTAACTCTAAATGCACTCGGTTGTAACCCAAAAGGCATTCCTCACCCTACGCCCAACCCTAAACTTCGATTGTACCAACACAAACCCTAACCCTAATCCCAACCTACTCCTATCCCTACTTCTATATGCACTCTAAACCCTAACCCAGACCCAACCCCTAACACTAAAAATGCGCTTGATTCTATCGCTAACCCTAACCCTAACCCTAACCCTAACCCTAACCCTCAATTCGACGAAACCTATCCCTAAACCTAACTCTAACTCTAACACTATCCTTAAATGCTCTAGATTCTAATCCTGACCCTAATAACCCTAACCCTAACCCTAAGCTTAAATATAGTGGATTCTAACCATAACTCTAACCCCAATGTGCTCGATTCTAAGTCGAACACTAAATCGTCAATCTCAACACTAACCCTATCTCTAAATGCACTCACTTGTAACCCAAAAGGCAATCCTCACCCTACGCCTAACCCTAAACTTCGATTCTACCAACACAAACCCTAACCCTAATCCTAACCCTACCCCTACCCGTACACCTAAATGCACTCTTACCCTACCCCTACACCTTACACTAACCCTAACCCTCAGGAATTCTAACCAAAACTCTAACCCAAATGTGCTCGATTATAACCCTAACACTAAATCGTCAATCTCAACACTAAGCCTAACCCTAAATGCACTCGACTCTAACCCAAAAGGCAATCCTGACCCTAAGCCTAACCCGAAACCTCGATTCTACCAACACAAACCTTAACCCTAATCCTAAGCCTACTCCTACGCCTACCCCAAAATACACTCTAAGCCATACCCTGATGAAAAGCAGACCACTAAAAATGTGCTTGATTCTAACCCTAACCCTAACCCTAAGCCTAACCTTAAGCCTAACCCTCGATTCTACGAAAGCGAACGCTAAACCTAACTCTAACCCTAGCACCATTATTAAATGCTCTCGATTTTAACTGTGACCCTCAACCTAACCCTAACCCTAACGCTAACCCTAAATGCACTGAATTCTAAGCATAACTCTAACCCTAAATGTGCTCGATTTAAACCCTAACACTAAATCGTCAATTTGAAAACTAACCCAAAGCCTAAATACACTCGATTCTGATCCAAAATGCAATCCTGACCCTAAGCCTAAACCTAAACCTCGATTCTACCAACACAAACCTTGACCCTAATCCTAACCCTATCCCTTCCACTAGCCCTAAAAGCACTTTAACCCTAATCCTCACCCTAACGCTAACACTAAAACTGTGCTTGATACTAACCCTAACCCTCACCCTAAGCCTAACCCTAAGCCTAACCCTCGATTCTCTGAAAGCTAACCCTAAACCTAACTCTAACCCTAGCACTATCCTTAATGCTCTCGATTCTAACCCTGACCCTAAACCTAACCGTAACCTTAACCCTAACCCTAAATGCACTGAATTCTAATCATAACTCTATCCCTAAATGTGCCTGATTCGAACGCTATAACTAAATCATCAATTTCAACACTAACCCTAAGCCCAAATGCTCTGAATTATGACCCAAAATGCTCTCCTGACCCTAAGCCTAACCCAAAACCTCGATTTTGCCAACACAAACCCTAACCCTAATCCTAACCCAACTCCTCCCCTAGCCCTAAATGCACTCAAACCCTGACCCTAACCCCAACCCTGACGCTAAAAATGCTCCTGATTCTAACCTTAATCCTAACCCTAACCCTCACCCTAACACTGACCCTCGATTCTACGAAAGCTAACCCTATACCTAACTATAACCCTAACACTATCCTTAAATGCACTCGATTCTAACCCTCACCCTGAACATAAACCTAACCCTGACGCAACCCCTAACACTAAAAATGCGCTTCATTCTATCCCTAACCCTAACCCTAACCCTTAGCCTAACCCTAACCCTCAATTCTACGAAACCTAACCCTAAACCTAACTCTAAGCCGAACACTATCCTTAAATGCTCTCGATTCCAATCCTGAAGCTAATAACCCTAACCCTAACCCTAAGCTTAAATATAGAGGATTCTAACCATAACTCTAACCCCAATGTGCTCGATTCTAAGTCTAACACTAAATCGTCAATCTCAACACTAACCCTAACTCTAAATGCACTCAGTTGTAACCCTAAAGGCAATCCTCACCCTACGCCCAACCCTAAACTTCGATTCTACCAACACAAACACTAACCCTAATCCTAACCCTACCCCTACCGCTACCCCTAAATGTACTCTAACGCAAGCCGTCCCCCTTACACTAACGCTAACCCTGAGGAATTCTAACCAAAACTCTAACGCTAAATGGGCTCGATTCTAACCCAAACACTAAATCGTCAATTTCAACACTATCCCTAACCCTAAATGCACTCGACTCTAACCCAAAAGCCATTCCTGACCCTAAGCCTAACCCTAAACCTCGATTATACCAACACAAACCTTAACCCTAATCCTAACCCTACTCCTACGCCTACCCCTAAATGCACTCTAAGCCATACCCTGATGAAAATCAGACAACTAAAAATGTGCCTGATTCTAACCCTAACCCTAACCCTAAACCTCACCTTAAGCCTAACCCTCGATTCTACGAAAGCGAACGCTAAACCTAACTCTAACCCTAGCACTATCCTTAAATGCTCTCGATTTTAACCCTGACCCTCAACCTAACCCTAACCCTAACGCTAACGCTAAATGCACTGAATTCTAAGCATAACTCTAACCCTAAATGTGCTCGATTCAAACCCTAACACTAAATCTTCAATTTGAACACTAACCCAAAGCCTAAATACACTCGATTCTGATCCAAAATGCAATCCTGACCCTAAGCCTAAACCTAAACCTCGATTTACCAACACAAACCTTAACCCTAATCCTAACCCTATCGCTTCCACTAGCCCTAAAAGCACTTTAACCCTAATCCTCACCCTACCGCTAACACTAAAACTGTGCTTGATTCAAACCCTAACCCTCACCCTAAGCCTAACCCAAAGCCTAACCTTCCATTCTATGAAAGCTAACCCTATACCTAACGCTAACCCTAACACTATCCTTAAATGCACTCGATTCTAACCATCACCCTAAACATAAACCTAACCCTATCCCTAATCCTAACCCTAAATGCACTGGATTCTAACCATAATTCTAACCCTAATGTGCTCGATTATAACCCTAACACTAAATCGTCAATCTCAACACTAAGCCTAACCCTAAATGCACTCGACTCTAACCCAAAAGGCAATCCTGACCCTAAGCCTAACCCTAAACTTCGATTCTACCAACACAAATTCTAACCCTAATCCCAACCCTACTCCTATCCCTACCTCTATATGCATTCTAAACCTAACCCTGATCCAACCCCTAACACTAAAAATGCGCTTGATTCTATCGCTAACCCTAACCCTAACCCTAACCCTAACCCTAACCCTAACCCTCAATTCGACGAAACCTATCCCTAAACCTAACTCTAACCCTAACACTATCCTTATATGCTCTCGATTCTAATCCTGACCCTAATAACCCTAACCCTAACCCTAAGCTTAAATATAGTGGATTCTAACCATAACTCTAACGCCAATCTGCTCGATTCTAAGTCGAACACTAAATCGTCAATCTCAACACTAACCCTAACTCTAAATGCACTCAGCTGTAACCCAAAAGGCAATCCTCACCCTACGCCTAACCCTAAACTTCGATTCTACCAACACAAACCCTAACCCTAATCCTAACCCTACCCCTACCCCTACCCCTAAATGCACTCTAACCCTACCCCTACCCCTTACACTAACCCTAACCCTCAGGAATTCTAACCAAAACTCTAACCCTAAATGTGCTCGATTCTAACCCAAACACTATATCGTCAATTTCAACACTATCCCTAACCCTAAAAGCACTCGACTCTAACACAAAAGGCAATCCTGACCCTAAGCCTAACCCGAAACCTCGATTCTACCAACACAAACCTTAACCCTAATCCTAAGCCTACTCCTACGTCTACCCCAAAATGCACTCTAAGCCATACCCTGATGAAAAGCAGACCACTAAAAATGTGCTTGATTCTAACCCTAACCCTAACCCTAAGCCTAACCTTAAGCCTAACCCTCAATTCTACGAAAGCGAACGCTAAACCTAACTCTAACCCTAGCACCATCATTAAATGCTCTCGATTTTAACTGTGACCCTCAACCTAACCCTAACCCTAACGCTAACCCTAAATGCACTGAATTCTAAGCATAACTCTAACCCTAAATGTGCTCGATTTAAACCCTAACACTAAATCGTCAATTTGAACACTAACCCAAAGCCTAAATACACTCGATTCTGATCCAAAATGCAATCCTGACCCTAAGCCTAAACCTAAACCTCGATTCTACCAACACAAACCTTGACCCTAATCCTAACCCTATCCCTTCCACTAGCCCTAAAAGCACTTTAACCCTAATCCTCACCCTAACGCTAACACTAAAACTGTGCTTGATACTAACCCTAACCCTCACCCTAAGCCTAACCCTAAGCCTAACCCTCGATTCTCCGAAAGCTAACCCTAAACCTAACTCTAACCCTAGCACTATCCTTAATGCTCTCGATTCTAACCCTGACCCTAAACATAACCCTAACGTTAACCCTAACGCTAAATGCACTGAATTCTAATCATAACTCTATCCCTAAATGTGCCTGATTCGAACGCTATAACTAAATCATCAATTTCAACACTAACCCTAAGCCCAAATGCTCTGAATTATGACCCAAAATGCTCTCCTGACCCTAAGCCTAACCCAAAACCTCGATTCTGCCAACACAAACCCTAACCCTAATCCTAACCCAACTCCTCCCCTACCCCTAAATGCACTCAAACCCTGACCCTAACCCCAACCCTGACGCTAAAAATGCTCCTGATTCTAACCTTAATCCTAACCCTAACCCTCACCCTAACACTGACCCTCGATTCTACGAAAGCTAACCCTATACCTAACTCTAACCCTAACACTATCCTTAAATGCACTCGATTCTAACCCTCACCCTAAACATAAACCTAACCCTATCCCTAATCCTAACCCTAAATGCACTGGATTCTAACCATAACTCTAACCCAAATGTGCTCGATTATAACCCTAACACTAAATCGTCAATCTCAACACTAAGCCTAACCCTAAATGCACTCGACTCTAACCCAAAAGGCAATCCTGACCCTAAGCCTAACCCGAAACCTCGATTCTACCAACACAAACCTTAACCCTAATCCTAAACCTACTCCTACGCCTACCCCAAAATGCACTCTAAGCCATACCCTGATGAAAAGCAGACCACTAAAAATGTGCTTGATTCTAACCCTAACCCTAACCCGAAGCCTAACCTTAAGCCTAACCCTCGATTCTACGAAAGCGAACGCTAAACCTAACTCTAACCCTAGCACCATTATTAAATGCTCTCGATTTTAACTGTGACCCTCAACCTAACCCTAACCCTAACGCTAACCCTAAATGCACTGAATTCTAAGCATAACTCTAACCCTAAATGTGCTCGATTTAAACCCTAACACTAAATCGTCAATTTGAACACTAACCCAAAGCCTAAATACACTCGATTCTGATCCAAAATGCAATCCTGACCCTAAGCCTAAACCTAAACCTCGATTCTACCAACACAAACCTTGACCCTAATCCTAACCCTATCCCTTCCACTAGCCCTAAAAGCACTTTAACCCTAATCCTCACCCTAACGCTAACACTAAAACTGTGCTTGATACTTACCCTGACCCTCACCCTAAGCCTAACCCTAAGCCTAACCCTCGATTCTACAAAAGCTAACCCTAAACCTAACTCTAACCCTAGCACTATCCTTAATGCTCTCGATTCTAACCCTGACCCTAAACCTAACCGTAACCTTAACCCTAACCCTAAATGCACTGAATTCTAATCATAACTCTATCCCTAAATGTGCCTGATTCGAACGCTATAACTAAATCATCAGTTTCAACACTAACCCTAAGCCCAAATGCTCTGAATTATGACCCAAAATGCTCTCCTGACCCTAAGCCTAACCCAAAACCTCGATTCTACCAACACAAACCCTAACCCTAATCCTAACCCAACTCCTCCCCTACCCCTAAATGCACTCAAACCCTGACCCTAACCCCAACCCTAACGCTAACAATGCTCCTGATTCTAACCTTAATCCTAACCCTAACCCTCACCCTAACACTGACCCTCGATTCTACGAAAGCTAACCCTATACCTAACTCTAACCCTAACACTATCCTTAAATGCACTCGATTCTAACCCTCACCCTGAACATAAATCTAACCCTATCCCAAATCCTAACACTAAATGCACTGGATTCTAACCATAACTCTAACCCTAATGTGCTCGATTATAACCCAAACACTAAATCGTCAATCTCAACACTAAGCCTAACCCTAAATGCCCTCGACTCTAACACAAAAGGCAATCGTGACCCTAAGCCTAACCCTAAACCTCGATTCTACCAACACAAACCCTAACCCTAATCCCAACCCTACTCCTATCCCTATCTCTATATGCACTCTAACCCTAACCCTGACCCAACCCCTAACACTAAAAATGCGCTTGATTCTATCCCTAACCCTAACCCTAACCCTAACCCTCAATTCGACGAAACCTATCCCTAAACCTAACTCTAACCCTAACACTATCCTTAAATGCTCTCGATTCTAATCCTCCCCCTAATAACCCTAACCCTAACCCTAAGCTTAAATATAGTGGATTCTAACCATAACTCTAACCCCAATGTGCTCGATTCTAAGTCGAACACTAAATCGTCAATCTCAACACTAACCCTATCTCTAAATGCACTCAGTTGTAACCCAAAAGGCATTCCTCACCCTACGCCTAACCCTAAACTTCGATTCCACCAACACAAACCCTAACCCTAATCCTAACCCTACCCCTACCCCTACCCCTAAATGCACTCTAAGCCATACCCTGATGAAAAGCAGACCACTAAAAATGTGCTTGATTCTAACCCTAACCCTAACCCTAAGCCTAACCTTAAGCCTAACCCTCGATTCTACGAAAGCGAACGCTAAACCTAACTCTAACCCTAGCACCATTATTAAATGCTCTCGATTTTAACTGTGACCCTCAACCTAACCCTAACCCTAACGCTAACCCTAAATGCACTGAATTCTAAGCATAACTCTAACCCTAAATGTGCTCGATTTAAACCCTAACACTAAATCGTCAATTTGAACACTAACCCAAAGCCTAAATACACTCGATTCTGATCCAAAATGCAATCCTGACCCTAAGCCTAAACCTAAACCTCGATTCTACCAACACAAACCTTGACCCTAATCCTAACCCTATCCCTTCCACTAGCCCTAAAAGCACTTTAACCCTAATCCTCACCCTAACGCTAACACTAAAACTGTGCTTGATACTAACCCTAACCCTCACCCTAAGCCTAACCCTAAGCCTAACCCTCGATTCTCCGAAAGCTAACCCTAAACCTAACTCTAACCCTAGAACTATCCTTAATGCTCTCGATTCTAACCCTGACCCTAAACATAACCCTAACGTTAACCCTAACGCTAAATGCACTGAATTCTAATCATAACTCTATCCCTAAATGTGCCTGATTCGAACGCTATAACTAAATCATCAATTTCAACACTAACCCTAAGCCCAAATGCTCTGAATTATGACCCAAAATGCTCTCCTGACCCTAAGCCTAACCCAAAACCTCGATTCTGCCAACACAAACCCTAACCCTAATCCTAACCCAACTCCTCCCCTAGCCCTAAATGCACTCAAACCCTGACCCTAACCCCAACCCTGACGCTAAAAATGCTCCTGATTCTAACCTTAATCCTAACCCTAACCCTCACCCTAACACTGACCCTCGATTCTACGAAAGCTAACCCTATACCTAACTCTAACCCTAACACTATCCTTAAATGCACTCGATTCTAACCCTCACCCTAAACATAAACCTAACCCTATCCCTAATCCTAACCCTAAATGCACTGGATTCTAACCATAACTCTAACCCTAATGTGCTCGATTATAACCCTAACAGTAAATCGTCAATCTCAACACTAAGCCTAACCCTAAATGCACTCGACTCTAACCCAAAAGGCAATCCTGACCCTAAGCCTAACCCGAAACCTCGATTCTACCAACACAAACCTTAAGCCTACTCCTAACCCTACTCCTTCGCCTACCCCTAAATGCACTCTAAGCCATACCCTGATGAAAAGCAGACCACTAAAAATGTGCCTGATTCTAACCCTAACCCTAACCCTAAGCCTCACCTTAAGCCTAACCCTCGATTCTACGAAAGCGAACGCTAAACCCAACTCTAACCCTAGAACTATCCTTAAATGCTCTCGCTTTTAACCGTGACCCTCAACCTAACCCTAACCCTAACGCTAACCCTAAATGCACTGAATTCTAAGCATAACTCTAACCCTAAATGTGCTCGATTTAAACCCTAACACTAAATCGTCAATTTGAACACTAACCCAAAGCCTAAATACACTCGATTCTGATCCAAAATGCAATCCTGACCCTAAGCCTAAACCTAAACCTCGATTCTACCAACACAAACCTTGACCCTAATCCTAACCCTATCCCTTCCACTAGCCCTAAAAGCACTTTAACCCTAATCCTCACCCTAACGCTAACACTAAAACTGTGCTTGATTCTAACCCTAACCCTCAACCTAAGCCTAACCCTAAGCCTAACCCTCGATTCTACGAAAGCTAACCCTAAACCTAACTCTAACCCTAGCACTATCCTTAATGCTTTCGATTCTAACCCTGACCCAAAACCTAACCCTAACCCTAACCCTAACCCTAAATGCACTGAATTGTAATCATAACTCTATGCCTAAATGTGCCTGATTCTAACGCTATAACTAAATCATCAATTTCAACACTAACCCTAAGCCCAAATGCTCTGAATTATGACCCAAAATGCTCTCCTGACCCTAAGCCTAACCCAAAACCTCGATTCTAATAACACAAACCCTAACCCTAATCCTAACCCAACTCCTCCCCTACCCCTAAATGCACTCAAAGCCTGACCCTAACCCCAACCCTAACGATAAAAATGCTCCTGATTCTAACCTTACTCCTAACCCTAACCCTCACCCTAACACTGACCCTCGATTCTACGAAAGCTAACCCTATACCTAACTCTAACCCTAACACTATCCTTAAATGCACTCGATTCTAATCCTGACCCAAAACATAATCGTAACCCTATCCCTAATCCTAACCCTAAATGCACTGGATTCTAACCATAACTCTAACCCTAATGTGCTCGATTATAACCCTAACAATAAATCGTCAATCTCATCACTAAGCCTGACCCTAAATGCACTCGACTCTAACCCAAAAGGCAATCCTGGCCCTAAGCTTAACCCTAAACTTCGATTGTACCAAAACAAACCCTAACTCTAATCCCAACCCTACTCCTATCCCTACCTCTAAATGCATTCTAAACCTAACCCTGACCCAACCCCTAACACTAAAAATGCGCTTCATTCTATCCCTAACCCTAACCCTAACCTTTAGCCTAACCCTAACCCTCAATTCTCCGAAAACTAACCCTAAACTTAACTCTAACCCTAACACTATCCTTAAATGCTCTCGATTCTAATCCTGACACTAATAACACTAACCCTAACCCTAAGCTTAATTATAGTGGATTCTAACCATAATTCTAAACCCAATGTGCTCGATTCTAAGTCTAACACTAAATCGTCAATCTCAACACTAACCCTAACTCTAAATGCACTCAGTTGTAACCCAAAAGGCATTCCTCACCCTACGCCCAACCCTAAACTTCGATTGTACCAACACAAACCCTAACCCTAATCCCAACCCTACTCCTATCCCTACTTCTATATGCACTCTAACCCTAACCCAGACCCAACCCCTAACACTAAAAATGCGCTTGATTCTATCGCTAACCCTAACCCTAACCCTAACCCTAACCCTCAATTCGACGAAACCTATCCCTAAACCTAACTCTAACCCTAACACTATCCTTAAATGCTCTAGATTCTAATCCTGACCCTAATAACCCTAACCCTAACCCTAAGCTTAAATATAGTGGATTCTAACCATAACTCTAACCCCAATGTGCTCGATTCTAAGTCGAACACTATATCGTCAATCTCAACACTAACCCTATCTCTAAATGCACTCAGTTGTAACCCAAAAGGCAATCCTCACCCTACGCCTAACCCTAAACTTCGATTCTACCAACACAAACCCTAACCCTAATCCTAACCCTACCCCTACCCGTACACCTAAATGCACTCTTACCCTACCCCTACACCTTACACTAACCCTAACCCTCAGGAATTCTAACCAAAACTCTAACCCAAATGTGCTCGATTATAACCCTAACACTAAATCGTCAATCTCAACACTAAGCCTAACCCTAAATGCACTCGACTCTAACCCAAAAGGCAATCCTGACCCTAAGCCTAACCCGAAACCTCGATTCTACCAACACAAACCTTAACCCTAATCCTAAGCCTACTCCTACGCCTACCCCAAAATACACTCTAAGCCATACCCTGATGAAAAGCAGACCACTAAAAATGTGCTTGATTCTAACCCTAACCCTAACCCTAAGCCTAACCTTAAGCCTAACCCTCGATTCTACGAAAGCGAACGCTAAACCTAACTCTAACCCTAGCACCATTATTAAATGCTCTCGATTTTAACTGTGACCCTCAACCTAACCCTAACCCTAACGCTAACCCTAAATGCACTGAATTCTAAGCATAACTCTAACCCTAAATGTGCTCGATTTAAACCCTAACACTAAATCGTCAATTTGAACACTAACCCAAAGCCTAAATACACTCGATTCTGATCCAAAATGCAATCCTGACCCTAAGCCTAAACCTAAACCTCGATTCTACCAACACAAACCTTGACCCTAATCCTAACCCTATCCCTTCCACTAGCCCTAAAAGCACTTTAACCCTAATCCTCACCCTAACGCTAACACTAAAACTGTGCTTGATACTAACCCTAACCCTCACCCTAAGCCTAACCCTAAGCCTAACCCTCGATTCTCTGAAAGCTAACCCTAAACCTAACTCTAACCCTAGCACTATCCTTAATGATCTCGATTCTAACCCTGACCCTAAACCTAACCGTAACCTTAACCCTAACCCTAAATGCACTGAATTCTAATCATAACTCTATCCCTAAATGTGCCTGATTCGAACGCTATAACTAAATCATCAATTTCAACACTAACCCTAAGCCCAAATGCTCTGAATTATGACCCAAAATGATCTCCTGACCCTAAGCCTAACCCAAAACCTCGATTTTGCCAACACAAACCCTAACCCTAATCCTAACCCAACTCCTCCCCTAGCCCTAAATGCACTCAAACCCTGACCCTAACCCCAACCCTGACGCTAAAAATGCTCCTGATTCTAACCTTAATCCTAACCCTAACCCTCACCCTAACACTGACCCTCGATTCTACGAAAGCTAACCCTATACCTAACTTTAACCCTAACACTATCCTTAAATGCACTCGATTCTAACCCTCACCCTGAACATAAACCTAACCCTGACCCAACCCCTAACACTAAAAATGCGCTTCATTCTATCCCTAACCCTAACCCTAACCCTTAGCCTAACCCTAACCCTCAATTCTACGAAACCTAACCCTAAACCTAACTCTAAGCCGAACACTATCCTTAAATGCTCTCGATTCTAATCCTGAAGCTAATAACCCTAACCCTAACCCTAAGCTTAAATATAGAGGATTCTAACCATAACTCTAACCCCAATGTGCTCGATTCTAAGTCTAACACTAAATCGTCAATCTCAACACTAACCCTAACTCTAAATGCACTCAGTTGTAACCCTAAAGGCAATCCTCACCCTACGCCCAACCCTAAACTTCGATTCTACCAACACAAACACTAACCCTAATCCTAACCCTACCCCTACCCCTACCCCTAAATGTACTCTAACGCAAGCCGTCCCCCTTACACTAACGCTAACCCTGAGGAATTCTAACCAAAACTCTAACGCTAAATGGGCTCGATTCTAACCCAAACACTAAATCGTCAATTTCAACACTATCCCTAACCCTAAATGCACTCGACTCTAACCCAAAAGCCATTCCTGACCCTAAGCCTAACCCTAAACCTCGATTATACCAACACAAACCTTAACCCTAATCCTAACCCTACTCCTACGCCTACCCCTAAATGCACTCTAAGCCATACCCTGATGAAAATCAGACAACTAAAAATGTGCCTGATTCTAACCCTAACCCTAACCCTAAACCTCACCTTAAGCCTAACCCTCGATTCTACGAAAGCGAACGCTAAACCTAACTCTAACCCTAGCACTATCCTTAAATGCTCTCGATTTTAACCCTGACCCTCAACCTAACCCTAACCCTAACGCTAACGCTAAATGCACTGAATTCTAAGCATAACTCTAACCCTAAATGTGCTCGATTCAAACCCTAACACTAAATCTTCAATTTGAACACTAACCCAAAGCCTAAATACACTCGATTCTGATCCAAAATGCAATCCTGACCCTAAGCCTAAACCTAAACCTCGATTTACCAACACAAACCTTAACCCTAATCCTAACCCTATCCCTTCCACTAGCCCTAAAAGCACTTTAACCCTAATCCTCACCCTACCGCTAACACTAAAACTGTGCTTGATTCAAACCCTAACCCTCACCCTAAGCCTAACCCAAAGCCTAACCTTCCATTCTATGAAAGCTAACCCTATACCTAACGCTAACCCTAACACTATCCTTAAATGCACTCGATTCTAACCATCACCCTAAACATAAACCTAACCCTATCCCTAATCCTAACCCTAAATGCACTGGATTCTAACCATAATTCTAAACCCTAATGTGCTCGATTATAACCCTAACACTAAATCGTCAATCTCAACACTAAGCCTAACCCTAAATGCACTCGACTCTAACCCAAAAGGCAATCCTGACCCTAAGCCTAACCCTAAACTTCCATTCTACCAACACAAATTCTAACCCTAATCCCAACCCTACTCCTATCCCTACCTCTATATGCATTCTAAACGTAACCCTGATCCAACCCCTAACACTAAAAATGCGCTTGATTCTATCGCTAACCCTAACCCTAACCCTAACCCTAACCCTAACCCTAACCCTCAATTCGACGAAACCTATCCCTAAACCTAACTCTAACCCTAACACTATCCTTAAATGCTCTCGATTCTAATCCTGACCCTAATAACCCTAACCCTAACCCTAAGCTTAAATATAGTGGATTCTAACCATAACTCTAACGCCAATCTGCTCGATTCTAAGTCGAACACTAAATCGTCAATCTCAACACTAACCCTAACTCTAAATGCACTCAGCTGTAACCCAAAAGGCAATCCTCACCCTACGCCTAACCCTAAACTTCGATTCTACGAACACAAACCCTAACCCTAATCCTAACCCTACCCCTACCCCTACCCCTAAATGCACTCTAACCCTACCCCTACCCCTTACACTAACCCTAACCCTCAGGAATTCTAACCAAAACTCTAACCCTAAATGTGCTCGATTCTAACCCAAACACTATATCGTCAATTTCAACACTATCCCTAACCCTAAAAGCACTCGACTCTAACACAAAAGGCAATCCTGACCCTAAGCCTAACCCGAAACCTCGATTCTACCAACACAAACCTTAACCCTAATCCTAAGCCTACTCCTACGCCTACCCCAAAATGCACTCTAAGCCATACCCTGATGAAAAGCAGACCACTAAAAATGTGCTTGATTCTAACCCTAACCCTAACCCTAAGCCTAACCTTAAGCCTAACCCTCGATTCTACGAAAGCGAACGCTAAACCTAACTCTAACCCTAGCACCATTATTAAATGCTCTCGATTTTAACTGTGACCCTCAACCTAACCCTAACCCTAACGCTAACCCTAAATGCACTGAATTCTAAGCATAACTCTAACCCTAAATGTGCTCGATTTAAACCCTAACACTAAATCGTCAATTTGAACACTAACCCAAAGCCTAAATACACTCGATTCTGATCCAAAATGCAATCCTGACCCTAAGCCTAAACCTAAACCTCGATTCTACCAACACAAACCTTGACCCTAATCCTAACCCTATCCCTTCCACTAGCCCTAAAAGCACTTTAACCCTAATCCTCACCCTAACGCTAACACTAAAACTGTGCTTGATACTAACCCTAACCCTCACCCTAAGCCTAACCCTAAGCCTAACCCTCGATTCTCCGAAAGCTAACCCTAAACCTAACTCTAACCCTAGCACTATCCTTAATGCTCTCGATTCTAACCCTGACCCTAAACATAACCCTAACGTTAACCCTAACGCTAAATGCACTGAATTCTAATCATAACTCTATCCCTAAATGTGCCTGATTCGAACGCTATAACTAAATCATCAATTTCAACACTAACCCTAAGCCCAAATGCTCTGAATTATGACCCAAAATGCTCTCCTGACCCTAAGCCTAACCCAAAACCTCCATTCTGCCAACACAAACCCTAACCCTAATCCTAACCCAACTCCTCCCCTACCCCTAAATGCACTCAAACCCTGACCCTAACCCCAACCCTGACGCTAAAAATGCTCCTGATTCTAACCTTAATCCTAACCCTAACCCTCACCCTAACACTGACCCTCGATTCTACGAAAGCTAACCCTATACCTAACTCTAACCCTAACACTATCCTTAAATGCACTCGATTCTAACCCTCACCCTAAACATAAACCTAACCCTATCCCTAATCCTAACCCTAAATGCACTGGATTCTAACCATAACTCTAACCCAAATGTGCTCGATTATAACCCTAACACTAAATCGTCAATCTCAACACTAAGCCTAACCCTAAATGCACTCGACTCTAACCCAAAAGGCAATCCTGACCCTAAGCCTAACCCGAAACCTCGATTCTACCAACACAAACCTTAACCCTAATCCTAAGCCTACTCCTACGCCTAACCCAAAATGCACTCTAAGCCATACCCTGATGAAAAGCAGACAACTAAAAATGTGCTTGATTCTAACCCTAACCCTAACCCGAAGCCTAACCTTAAGCCTAACCCTCGATTCTACGAAAGCGAACGCTAAACCTAACTCTAACCCTAGCACCATTATTAAATGCTCTCGATTTTAACTGTGACCCTCAACCTAACCCTAACCCTAACGCTAACCCTAAATGCACTGAATTCTAAGCATAACTCTAACCCTAAATGTGCTCGATTTAAACCCTAACACTAAATCGTCAATTTGAACACTAACCCAAAGCCTAAATACACTCGATTCTGATCCAAAATGCAATCCTGACCCTAAGCCTAAACCTAAACCTCGATTCTACCAACACAAACCTTGACCCTAATCCTAACCCTATCCCTTCCACTAGCCCTAAAAGCACTTTAACCCTAATCCTCACCCTAACGCTAACACTAAAACTGTGCTTGATACTTACCCTGACCCTCACCCTAAGCCTAACCCTAAGCCTAACCCTCGATTCTACAAAAGCTAACCCTAAACCTAACTCTAACCCTAGCACTATCCTTAATGCTCTCGATTCTAACCCTGACCCTAAACCTAACCGTAACCTTAACCCTAACCCTAAATGCACTGAATTCTAATCATAACTCTATCCCTAAATGTGCCTGATTCGAATGCTATAACTAAATCATCAGTTTCAACACTAACCCTAAGCCCAAATGCTCTGAATTATGACCCAAAATGCTCTCCTGACCCTAAGCCTAACCCAAAACCTCGATTCTACCAACACAAACCCTAACCCTAATCCTAACCCAACTCCTCCCCTACCCCTAAATGCACTCAAACCCTGACCCTAACCCCAACCCTAACGCTAACAATGCTCCTGATTCTAACCTTAATCCTAACCCTAACCCTCACCCTAACACTGACCCTCGATTCTACGAAAGCTAACCCTATACCTAACTCTAACCCTAACACTATCCTTAAATGCACTCGATTCTAACCCTCACCCTGAACATAAATCTAACCCTATCCCAAATCCTAACACTAAATGCACTGGATTCTAACCATAACTCTAACCCTAATGTGCTCGATTATAACCCTAACACTAAATCGTCAATCTCAACACTAAGCCTAACCCTAAATGCCCTCGACTCTAACCCAAAAGGCAATCGTGACCCTAAGCCTAACCCTAAACCTCGATTCTACCAACACAAACCCTAACCCTAATCCCAACCCTACTCCTATCCCTATCTCTATATGCACTCTAACCCTAACCCTGACCCAACCCCTAACACTAAAAATGCGCTTGATTCTATCCCTAACCCTAACCCTAACCCTAACCCTCAATTCGACGAAACCTATCCCTAAACCTAACTCTAACCCTAACACTATCCTTAAATGCTCTCGATTCTAATCCTCCCCCTAATAACCCTAACCCTAACCCTAAGCTTAAATATAGTGGATTCTAACCATAACTCTAACCCCAATGTGCTCGATTCTAAGTCGAACACTAAATCGTCAATCTCAACACTAACCCTATCTCTAAATGCACTCAGTTGTAACCCAAAAGGCATTCCTCACCCTACGCCTAACCCTAAACTTCGATTCTACCAACACAAACCCTAACCCTAATCCTAACCCTACCCCTACCCCTACCCCTAAATGCACTCTAAGCCATACCCTGATGAAAAGCAGACCACTAAAAATGTGCTTGATTCTAACCCTAACCCTAACCCTAAGCCTAACCTTAAGCCTAACCCTCGATTCTACGAAAGCGAACGCTAAACCTAACTCTAACCCTAGCACCATTATTAAATGCTCTCGATTTTAACTGTGACCCTCAACCTAACCCTAACCCTAACGCTAACCCTAAATGCACTGAATTCTAAGCATAACTCTAACCCTAAATGTGCTCGATTTAAACCCTAACACTAAATCGTCAATTTGAACACTAACCCAAAGCCTAAATACACTCGATTCTGATCCAAAATGCAATCCTGACCCTAAGCCTAAACCTAAACCTCGATTCTACCAACACAAACCTTGACCCTAATCCTAACCCTATCCCTTCCACTAGCCCTAAAAGCACTTTAACCCTAATCCTCACCCTAACGCTAACACCAAAACTGTGCTTGATACTTACCCTGGCCCTCACCCTAAGCCTAACCCTAAGCCTAACCCTCGATTCTACAAAAGCTAACCCTAAACCTAACTCTAACCCTAGCACTATCCTTAATGCTCTCGATTCTAACCCTGACCCTAAACCTAACCGTAACCTTAACCCTAACCCTAAATGCACTGAATTCTAATCATAACTCTATCCCTAAATGTGCCTGATTCTAACGCTATAACTAAATCATCAGTTTCAACACTAACTCTAAGCCCAAATGCTCTGAATTATGATCCAAAATGCTCTCCTGACACTAAGCCTAACGCAAAACCTCGATTCTGCCAACACAAACCCTAACCCTAATCCTAACCCAACTCCTCCCCTACCCGTAAATGCACTCAAACCCTGACCCTAACCCCAACCCTAACGCTAACAATGCTCCTGATTCTAACCTTAATCCTAACCCTAACCCTCACCCTTACACTGACCCTCGATTCTACGAAAGCTAACCCTATACCTAACTCTAACCCTAACACTATCCTTAAATGCACTCGATTCTAACCCTCACCCTGAACATAAACCTAACCCTATCCCAAATCCTAACACTAAATGCACTGGATTCTAACCATAACTCTAACCCTAATGTGCTCGATTATAACCCTAACACTAAATCGTCAATCTCAACACTAAGCCTAACGCTAAATGCCCTCGACTCTAACCCAAAAGGCAATCGTGACCCTAAGCCTAACCCTAAACCTCGATTCTACCAACACAAACCCTAACCCTAATCCCAACCCTACTCCTATCCCTATCTCTATATGCACTCTAACCCTAACCCTGACCCAACCCCTAACACTAAAAATGCGCTTGATTCTATCCCTAACCCTAACCTTAACCCTAACCCTCAATTCGACGAAACCTATCCCTAAACCTAACTCTAACCCTAACACTATCCTTAAATGCTCTCGATTCTAATCCTGACCCTAATAACCCTAACCCTAACCCTAAGCTTAAATATAGTGGATTCTAACCATAACTCTAACCCCAATGTGCTCGATTCTAAGTGGAACACTAAATCGTCAATCTCAACACTAACCCTATCTCTAAATGCACTCAGTTGTAACCCAAAAGGCATTCCTCACCCTACGCCTAACCCTAAACTTCGATTCTACCAACACAAACCCTAACCCTAATCCTAATCCTACCCCTACCCCTACCCCTAAATGCACTCTTACCCTACCCCTACACCTTACACTAACCCTAACCCTCAGGAATTCTAACCAAAACTCTAACCCTAAATGTGCTCGATTCTAACCCAAACACTAAATCGTCAATTTCAACACTATCCCTAACCCTAAATGCACTCGACTCTAACCCAAAAGCCATTCCTGACCCTAAGCCTAACCCTAAACCTCGATTCTACCAACACAAACCTTAACACTAATCCTAAGCCTACTCCTACGCCTACCCCTAAATGCACTCTAAGCCATACCCTGATGAAAAGCAGACCACTAAAAATGTGCTTGATTCTAACCCTAACCCTAAGCCTAAGCCTAACCTTAAGACTAACCCTCGATTCTACGAAAGCGAACGCTAAACCTAACTCTAACCCTAGCACCATTATTAAATGCTCTCGATTTTAACTGTGACCCTCAACCTAACCCTAACCCTAACGCTAACCCTAAATGCACTGAATTCTAAGCATAACTCTAACCCTAAATGTGCTCGATTTAAACCCTAACACTAAATCGTCAATTTGAACACTAACCCAAAGCCTAAATACACTCGATTCTGATCCAAAATGCAATCCTGACCCTAAGCCTAAACCTAAACCTCGATTCTACCAACACAAACCTTGACCCTAATCCTAACCCTATCCCTTCCACTAGCCCTAAAAGCACTTTAACCCTAATCCTCACCCTAACGCTAACACCAAAACTGTGCTTGATACTTACCCTGACCCTCACCCTAAGCCTAACCCTAAGCCTAACCCTCGATTCTACAAAAGCTAACCCTAAACCTAACTCTAACCCTAGCACTATCCTTAATGCTCTCGATTCTAACCCTGACCCTAAACCTAACCGTAACCTTAACCCTAACCCTAAATGCACTGAATTCTAATCATAACTCTATCCCTAAATGTGCCTGATTCGAACGCTATAACTAAATCATCAGTTTCAACACTAACCCTAAGCCCAAATGCTCTGAATTATGACCCAAAATGCTCTCCTGACCCTAAGCCTAACCCAAAACCTCGATTCTACCAACACAAACCCTAACCCTAATCCTAACCCAACTCCTCCCCTACCCCTAAATGCACTCAAACCCTGACCCTAAGCCCAACCCTAACGCTAACAATGCTCCTGATTCTAACCTTAATCCTAACCCTAACCCTCACCCTAACACTGACCCTCGATTCTACGAAAGCTAACCCTATACCTAACTCTAACCCTAACACTATCCTTAAATGCACTCGATTCTAACCCTCACCCTGAACATAAACCTAACCCTATCCCAAATCCTAACACTAAATGCACTGGATTCTAACCATAACTCTAACCCTAATGTGCTCGATTATAACCCTAACACTAAATCGTCAATCTCAACACTAAGCCTAACCCTAAATGCCCTCGACTCTAACCCAAAAGGCAATCGTGACCCTAAGCCTAACCCTAAACCTCGATTCTACCAACACAAACCCTAACCCTAATCCCAACCCTACTCCTATCCCTATCTCTATATGCACTCTAACCCTAACCCTGACCCAACCCCTAACACTAAAAATGCGCTTGATTCTATCCCTAACCCTAACCCTAACCCTAACCCTCAATTCGACGAAACCTATCCCTAAACCTAACTCTAACCCTAACACTATCCTTAAATGCTCTCGATTCTAATCCTCCCCCTAATAACCCTAACCCTAACCCTAAGCTTAAATATAGTGGATTCTAACCATAACTCTAACCCCAATGTGCTCGATTCTAAGTCGAACACTAAATCGTCAATCTCAACACTAACCCTATCTCTAAATGCACTCAGTTGTAACCCAAAAGGCATTCCTCACCCTACGCCTAACCCTAAACTTCGATTCTACCAACACAAACCCTAACCCTAATCCTAACCCTACCCCTACCCCTACCCCTAAATGCACTCTAAGCCATACCCTGATGAAAAGCAGACCACTAAAAATGTGCTTGATTCTAACCCTAACCCTAACCCTAAGCCTAACCTTAAGCTTAACCCTCGATTCTACGAAAGCGAACGCTAAACCTAACTCTAACCCTAGCACCATTATTAAATGCTCTCGATTTTAACTGTGACCCTCAACCTAACCCTAACCCTAACGCTAACCCTAAATGCACTGAATTCTAAGCATAACTCTAACCCTAAATGTGCTCGATTTAAACCCTAACACTAAATCGTCAATTTGAACACTAACCCAAAGCCTAAATACACTCGATTCTGATCCAAAATGCAATCCTGACCCTAAGCCTAAACCTAAACCTCGATTCTACCAACACAAACCTTGACCCTAATCCTAACCCTATCCCTTCCACTAGCCCTAAAAGCACTTTAACCCTAATCCTCACCCTAACGCTAACACTAAAACTGTGCTTGATACTAACCCTAACCCTCACCCTAAGCCTAACCCTAAGCCTAACCCTCGATTCTCCGAAAGCTAACCCTAAACCTAACTCTAACCCTGGCACTATCCTTAATGCTCTCGATTTTAACCCTGACCCTAAACATAACCCTAACGTTAACCCTAACGCTAAATGCACTGAATTCTAATCATAACTCTATCCCTAAATGTGCCTGATTCGAACGCTATAACTAAATCATCAATTTCAACACTAACCCTAAGCCCAAATGCTCTGAATTATGACCCAAAATGCTCTCCTGACCCTAAGCCTAACCCAAAACCTCGATTCTGCCAACACAAACCCTAACCCTAATCCTAACCCAACTCCTCCCCTACCCCTAAATGCACTCAAACCCTGACCCTAACCCCAACCCTGACGCTAAAAATGCTCCTGATTCTAACCTTAATCCTAACCCTAACCCTCACCCTAACACTGACCCTCGATTCTACGAAAGCTAACCCTATACCTAACTCTAACCCTAACACTATCCTTAAATGCACTCGATTCTAACCCTCACCCTAAACATAAACCTAACCCTATCCCTAATCCTAACCCTAAATGCACTGGATTCTAACCATAACTCTAACCCAAATGTGCTCGATTATAACCCTAACACTAAATCGTCAATCTCAACACTAAGCCTAACCCTAAATGCACTCGACTCTAACCCAAAAGGCAATCCTGACCCTAATCCTAACCCGAAACCTCGATTCTACCAACACAAACCTTAACCCTAATCCTAAGCCTACTCCTACGCCTACCCCAAAATGCACTCTAAGCCATACCCTGATGAAAAGCAGACCACTAAAAATGTGCTTGATTCTAACCCTAACCCCAACCCTAAGCCTAACCTTAAGCCTAACCCTCGATTCTACGAAAGCGAACGCTAAACCTAACTCTAACCCTAGCACCATTATTAAATGCTCTCGATTTTAACTGTGACCCTCAACCTAACCCTAACCCTAACGCTAACCCTAAATGCACTGAATTCTAAGCATAACTCTAACCCTAAATGTGCTCGATTTAAACCCTAACACTAAATCGTCAATTTGAACACTAACCCAAAGCCTAAATACACTCGATTCTGATCCAAAATGCAATCCTGACCCTAAGCCTAAACCTAAACCTCGATTCTACCAACACAAACCTTGACCCTAATCCTAACCCTATCCCTTCCACTAGCCCTAAAAGGACTTTAACCCTAATCCTCACCCTAACGCTAACACTAAAATTGTGCTTGATACTTACCCTGACCCTCACCCTAAGCCTAACCCTAAGCCTAACCCTCGATTCTACAAAAGCTAACCCTAAACCTAACTCTAACCCTAGCACTATCCTTAATGCTCTCGATTCTAACCCTGACCCTAAACCTAACCGTAACCTTAACCCTAACCCTAAATGCACTGAATTCTAATCATAACTCTATCCCTAAATGTGCCTGATTCTAACGCTATAACTAAATCATCAGTTTCAACACTAACCCTAAGCCCAAATGCTCTGAATTATGACCCAAAATGCTCTCCTGACCCTAAGCCTAACCCAAAACCTCGATTCTACCAACACAAACCCTAACCCTAATCCTAACCCAACTCCTCCCCTACCCCTAAATGCACTCAAACCCTGACCCTAACCCCAACCCTGACGCTAAAAATGCTCCTGATTCTAACCTTAATCCTAACCCTAACCCTCACCCTTACACTGACCCTCGATTCTACGAAAGCTAACCCTATACCTAACTCTAACCCTAACACTATCCTTAAATGCACTCGATTCTAACCCTCACCCTGAACATAAACCTAACCCTATCCCAAATCCTAACACTAAATGCACTGGATTCTAACCATAACTCTAACCCTAATGTGCTCGATTATAACCCTAACACTAAATCGTCAATCTCAACACTAAGCCTAACCCTAAATGCCCTCGACTCTAACCCAAAAGGCAATCGTGACCCTAAGCCTAACCCTAAACCTCGATTCTACCAACACAAACCCTAACCCTAATCCCAACCCTACTCCTATCCCTATCTCTATATGCACTCTAACCCTAACCCTGACCCAACCCCTAACACTAAAAATGCGCTTGATTCTATCCCTAACCCTAACCCTAACCCTAACCCTCAATTCGACGAAACCTATCCCTAAACCTAACTCTAACCCTAACACTATCCTTAAATGCTCTCGATTCTAATCCTGACCCTAATAACCCTAACCCTAACCCTAAGCTTAAATATAGTGGATTCTAACCATAACTCTAACCCCAATGTGCTCGATTCTAAGTCTAACACTACATCGTCAATCTCAACACTAACCCTAACTCGAAATGCACTCAGTTGTAACCCAAAAGGCAATCCTCACCCTACGCCTAACCCTAAACTTCGATTCTACCAACACAAACCCTAACCCTAATCCTAACCCTACCCCTACCCCTACCCCTAAATGCACTCTTACCCTACCCCTACACCTTACACTAACCCTAACCCTCAGGAATTCTAACCAAAACTCTAACCCAAATGTGCTCGATTATAACCCTAACACTAAATCGTCAATCTCAACACTAAGCCTAACCCTAAATGCACTCGACTCTAACCCAAAAGGCAATCCTGACCCTAAGCCTAACCCGAAACCTCGATTCTACCAACACAAACCTTAACCCTAATCCTAAGCCTACTCCTACGCCTACCCCAAAATGCACTCTAAGCCATACCCTGATGAAAAGCAGACCACTAAAAATGTGCTTGATTCTAACCCTAACCCTAACCCGAAGCCTAACCTTAAGCCTAACCCTCGATTCTACGAAAGCGAACGCTAAACCTAACTCTAACCCTAGCACCATTATTAAATGCTCTCGATTTTAACTGTGACCCTCAACCTAACCCTAACCCTAACGCTAACTCGATTACACTCGATTCTGATCCAAAATGCAATCCTGACCCTAAGCCTAAACCTAAACCTCGATTCTACCAACACAAACCTTGACCCTAATCCTAACCCTATCCCTTCCACTAGCCCCAAAAGCACTTTAACCCTAATCCTCACCCTAACGCTAACACTAAAACTGTGCTTGATACTAACCCTAACCCTCACCCTAAGCCTAACCCTAAGCCTAACCCTCGATTCTCGGAAAGCTAACCCTAAACCTAACTCTAACCCTAGCACTATCCTTAATGCTCTCGATTCTAACCCTGACCCTAAACATAACCCTAACGTTAACCCTAACGCTAAATGCACTGAATTCTAATCATAACTCTATCCCTAAATGTGCCTGATTCGAACGCTATAACTAAATCATCAATTTCAACACTAACCCTAAGCCCAAATGCTCTGAATTATGACCCAAAATGCTCTCCTGACCCTAAGCCTAACCCAAAACCTCGATTCTGCCAACACAAACCCTAACCCTAATCCTAACCCAACTCCTCCCCTACCCCTAAATGCACTCAAACCCTGACCCTAACCCCAACCCTGACGCTAAAAATGCTACTGATTCTAACCTTAATCCTAACCCTAACCCTCACCCTAACACTGACCCTCGATTCTACGAAAGCTAACCCTATACCTAACTCTAACCCTAACACTATCCTTAAATGCACTCGATTCTAACCCTCACCCTAAACATAAACCTAACCCTATCCCTAATCCTAACCCTAAATGCACTGGATTCTAACCATAACTCTAACCCAAATGTGCTCGATTATAACCCTAACACTAAATCGTCAATCTCAACACTAAGCCTAACCCTAAATGCACTCGACTCTAACCCAAAAGGCAATCCTGACCCTAAGCCTAACCCGAAACCTCGATTCTACCAACACAAACCTTAACCCTAATCCTAAGCCTACTCCTACGCCTACCCCAAAATGCACTCTAAGCCATACCCTGATGAAAAGCAGACCACTAAAAATGTGCTTGATTCTAACCCTAACCCCAACCCTAAGCCTAACCTTAAGCCTAACCCTCGATTCTACGAAAGCGAACGCTAAACCTAACTCTAACCCTAGCACCATTATTAAATGCTCTCGATTTTAACTGTGACCCTCAACCTAACCCTAACCCTAACGCTAACCCTAAATGCACTGAATTCTAAGCATAACTCTAACCCTAAATGTGCTCGATTTAAACCCTAACACTAAATCGTCAATTTGAACACTAACCCAAAGCCTAAATACACTCGATTCTGATCCAAAATGCAATCCTGACACTAAGCCTAAACCTAAACCTCGATTCTACCAACACAAACCTTGACCCTAATCCTAACCCTATCAATTCCACTAGCCCTAAAAGCACTTTAACCCTAATCCTCACCCTAACGCTAACACTAAAACTGTGCTTGATACTTACCCTGACCCTCACCCTAAGCCTAACCCTAAGCCTAACCCTCGATTCTACAAAAGCTAACCCTAAACCTAACTCTAACCCTAGCACTATTCTTAATGCTCTCGATTCTAACCCTGACCCTAAACCTAACCGTAACCTTAACCCTAACCCTAAATGCACTGAATTCTAATCATAACTCTATCCCTAAATGTGCCTGATTCTAAAGCTTTAACTAAATCATCAGTTTCAACACTAACCCTAAACCCAAATGCTCTGAATTATGACCCAAAATGCTCTCCTGACCCTAAGCCTAACCCAAAACCTCGATTCTGCCAACACAAACCCTAACCCTAATCCTAACCCAACTTCTCCCCTACCCCTAAATGCACTCAAACCCTGACCCTAACCCCAACCCTAACGCTAACAATGCTCCTGATTCTAACCTTAATCCTAACCCTAACCCTCACCCTAACACTGACCCTCGATTCTACGAAAGCTAACCCTATACCTAACTCTAACCCTAACACTATCCTTAAATGCACTCGATTCTAACCCTCACCCTGAACATAAACCTAACCCTATCCCAAATCCTAACACTAAATGCACTGGATTCTAACCATAACTCTAACCCTAATGTGCTCGATTATAACCCTAACACTAAATCGTCAATCTCAACACTAAGCCTAACCCTAAATGCCCTCGACTCTAACCCAAAAGGCAATCGTGACCCTAAGCCTAACCCTAAACCTCGATTCTACCAACACAAACCCTAACCCTAATCCCAACCCTACTCCTATCCCTATCTCTATATGCACTCTAACCCTAACCCTGACCCAACCCCTAACACTAAAAATGCGCTTGATTCTATCCCTAACCCTAACCCTAACCCTAACCCTCAATTCGACGAAACCTATCCCTAAACCTAACTCTAACCCTAACACTATCCTTCAATGCTCTCGATTCTAATCCTGACCCTAATAACCCTAACCCTAACCCTAAGCTTAAATATAGTGGATTCTAACCATAACTCTAACCCCAATGTGCTCGATTCTAAGTCGAACACTAAATCGTCAATCTCAACACTAACCCTATCTCTAAATGCACTCAGTTGTAACCCAAAAGGCATTCCTCACCCTACGCCTAACCCTAAACTTCGATTCTACCAACACAAACCCTAACCCTAATCCTAACCCTACCCCTACCCCTATCCCTAAATGCACTCTTACCCTACCCCTACACCTTACACTAACCCTAACCCTCAGGAATTCTAACCAAAACTCTAACCCTAAATGTGCTCGATTCTAACCCAAACACTAAATCGTCAATTTCAACACTATCCCTAACCCTAAATGCACTCGACTCTAACCCAAAAGCCATTCCTGACCCTAAGCCTAACCCTAAACCTCGATTCTACCAACACAAACCTTAACACTAATCCTAAGCCTACTCCTACGCCTACCCCTAAATGCACTCTAAGCCATACCCTGATGAAAAGCAGACCACTAAAAATGTGCTTGATTCTAACCCTAACCCTAACCCTAAGCCTAACCTTAAGACTAAACCTCGACTCTACGAAAGCGAACGCTAAACCTAACTGTAACCCTAGCACCATCCTTAAATGCTCTCGATTTTAACTGTGACCCTCAACCTAACCCTAACCCTAACGCTAACCCTAAATGCACTGAATTCTAAGCATAACTCTAACCCTAAATGTGCTCGATTTAAACCCTAACACTAAATCGTCAATTTGAACACTAACCCAAAGCCTAAATACACTCGATTCTGATCCAAAATGCAATCCTGACCCTAAGCCTAAACCTAAACCTCGATTCTACCAACACAAACCTTGACCCTAATCCTAACCCTATCCCTTCCACTAGCCCTAAAAGCACTTTAACCCTAATCCTCACCCTAACGCTAACACTAAAACTGTGCTTGATACTAACCCTAACCCTCACCCTAAGCCTAACCCTAAGCCTAACCCTCGATTCTCCGAAAGCTAACCCTAAACCTAACTCTAACCCTAGCACTATCCTTAATGCTCTCGATTCTAACCCTGACCCTAAACATAACCCTAACGTTAACCCTAACGCTAAATGCACTGAATTCTAATCATAACTCTATCCCTAAATGTGCCTGATTCGAACGCTATAACTAAATCATCAATTTCAACACTAACCCTAAGCCCAAATGCTCTGAATTATGACACAAAATGCTCTCCTGACCCTAAGCCTAACCCAAAACCTCGATTCTGCCAACACAAACCCTAACCCTAATCCTAACCCAACTCCTCCCCTACCCCTAAATGCACTCAAACCCTGACCCTAACCCCAACCCTGACGCTAAAAATGCTCCTGATTCTAACCTTAATCCTAACCCTAACCCTCACCCTAACACTGACCCTCGATTCTACGAAAGCTAACCCTATACCTAACTCTAACCCTAACACTATCCTTAAATGCACTCGATTCTAACCCTCACCCTAAACATAAACCTAACCCTATCCCTAATCCTAACCCTAAATGCACTGGATTCTAACCATAACTCTAACCCAAATGTGCTCGATTATAACCCTAACACTAAATCGTCAATCTCAACACTAAGCCTAACCCTAAATGCACTCGACTCTAACCCAAAAGGCAATCCTGACCCTAAGCCTAACCCGAAACCTCGATTCTACCAACACAAACCTTAACCCTAATCCTAAGCCTACTCCTACGCCTACCCCAAAATGCACTCTAAGCCATACCCTGATGAAAAGCAGACCACTAAAAATGTGCTTGATTCTAACCCTAACCCCAACCCTAAGCCTAACCTTAAGCCTAACCCTCGATTCTACGAAAGCGAACGCTAAACCTAACTCTAACCCTAGCACCATTATTAAATGCTCTCGATTTTAACTGTGACCCTCAACCTAACCCTAACCCTAACGCTAACCCTAAATGCACTGAATTCTAAGCATAACTCTAACCCTAAATGTGCTCGATTTAAACCCTAACACTAAATCGTCAATTTGAACACTAACCCAAAGCCTAAATACACTCGATTCTGATCCAAAATGCAATCCTGACCCTAAGCCTAAACCTAAACCTCGATTCTACCAACACAAACCTTGACCCTAATCCTAACCCTATCCCTTCCACTAGCCCTAAAAGCACTTTAACCCTAATCCTCACCCTAACGCTAACACTAAAACTGTGCTTGATACTTACCCTGACCCTCACCCTAAGCCTAACCCTAAGCCTAACCCTCGATTCTACAAAAGCTAACCCTAAACCTAACTCTAACCCTAGCACTATCCTTAATGCTCTCGATTCTAACCCTGACCCTAAACCTAACCGTAACCTTAACCCTAACCCTAAATGCACTGAATTCTAATCATAACTCTATCCCTAAATGTGCCTGATTCGAACGCTATAACTAAATCATCAGTTTCAACACTAACCCTAAGCCCAAATGCTCTGAATTATGACCCAAAATGCTCTCCTGACCCTAAGCCTTACCCAAAACCTCGATTCTGCCAACACAAACCCTAACCCTAATCCTAACCCAACTCCTCCCCTACCCCTAAATGCACGCAAACCCTGACCCTAACCCCAACCCTAACGCTAACAATGCTCCTGATTCTAACCTTAATCCTAACCCTAACCCTCACCCTAACACTGACCCTCGATTCTACGAAAGCTAACCCTATACCTAACTCTAACCCTAACACTATCCTTAAATGCACTCGATTCTAACCCTCACCCTGAACATAAACCTAACCCTATCCCAAATCCTAACACTAAATGCACTGGATTCTAACCATAACTCTAACCCTAATGTGCTCGATTATAACCCTAACACTAAATCGTCAATCTCAACACTAAGCCTAACCCTAAATGCCCTCGACTCTAAACCAAAAGGCAATCCTGACCCTAAGCCTAACCCTAAACCTCGATTCTACCAACACAAACCCTAACCCTAATCCCAACCCTACTCCTATCCCTATCTCTATATGCACTCTAACCCTAACCCTGACCCAACCCCTAACACTAAAAATGCGCTTGATTCTATCCCTAACCCTAACCCTAACCCTAACCCTCAATTCGACGAAACCTATCCCTAAACCTAACTCTAACCCTAACACTATCCTTAAATGCTCTCGATTCTAATTCTCCCCCTAATAACCATAACCCTAACCCTAAGCTTAAATATAGTGGATTCTAACCATAACTCTAACCCCAATGTGCTCGATTCTAAGTCGAACACTAAATCGTCAATCTCAACACTAACCCTATCTCTAAATGCACTCAGTTGTAACCCAAAAGGCATTCCTCACCCTACGCCTAACCCTAAACTTCGATTCTACCAACACAAACCCTAACCCTAATCCTAACCCTACCCCTACCCCTACCCCTAAATGCACTCTTACCCTACCCCTACACCTTACACTAACCCTAACCCTCAGGAATTCTAACCAAAACTCTAACCCTAAATGTGCTCGATTCTAACCCAAACACTAAATCGTCAATTTCAACACTATCCCTAACCCTAAATGCACTCGACTCTAACCCAAAAGCCATTCCTGACCCTAAGCCTAACCCTAAACCTCGATTCTACCAACACAAACCTTAACACTAATCCTAAGCCTACTCCTACGCCTACCCCTAAATGCACTCTAAGCCATACCCTGATGAAAAGCAGACCACTAAAAATGTGCTTGATTCTAACCCTAACCCTAACCCTAAGCCTAACCTTAAGCCTAACCCTCGATTCTACGAAAGCGAACGCTAAACCTAACTGTAACCCTAGCACCATCCTTAAATGCTCTCGATTTTAACTGTGACCCTCAACCTAACCCTAACCCTAACGCTAACCCTAAATGCACTGAATTCTAAGCATAACTCTAACCCTAAATGTGCTCGATTTAAACCCTAACACTAAATCGTCAATTTGAACACTAACCCAAAGCCTAAATACACTCGATTCTGATCCAAAATGCAATCCTGACCCTAAGCCTAAACCTAAACCTCGATTCTACCAACACAAACCTTGACCCTAATCCTAACCCTATCAATTCCACTAGCCCTAAAAGCACTTTAACCCTAATCCTCACCCTAACGCTAACACTAAAACTGTGCTTGATACTTACCCTGACCCTCACCCTAAGCCTAACCCTAAGCCTAACCCACGATTCTACAAAAGCTAACCCTAAACCTAACTCTAACCCTAGCACTATCCTTAATGCTCTCGATTCTAACCCTGACCCTAAACCTAACCGTAACCTTAACCCTAACCCTAAATGCACTGAATTCTAATCATAACTCTATCCCTAAATGTGCCTGATTCTAACGCTTTAACTAAATCATCAGTTTCAACACTAACCCTAAGCCCAAATGCTCTGAATTATGACCCAAAATGCTCTCCTGACCCTAAGCCTAACCCAAAACCTCGATTCTACCAACACAAACCCTAACCCTAATCCTAACCCAACTCCTCCCCTACCCGTAAATGCACTCAAACCCTGACCCTAACCCCAACCCTAACGCTAACAATGCTCCTGATTCTAACCTTAATCCTAACCCTAACCCTCACCCTAACACTGACCCTCGATTCTACGAAAGCTAACCCTATACCTAACTCTAACCCTAACACTATCCTTAAATGCACTCGATTCTAACCCTCACCCTGAACATAAACCTAACCCTATCCCAAATCCTAACACTAAATGCACTGGATTCTAACCATAACTCTAACCCTAATGTGCTCGATTATAACCCTAACACTAAATCGTCAATCTCAACACTAAGCCTAACCCTAAATGCCCTCGACTCTAACCCAAAAGGCAATCGTGACCCTAAGCCTAACCCTAAACCTCGATTCTACCAACACAAACCCTAACCCTAATCCCAACCCTACTCCTATCCCTATCTCTATATGCACTCTAACCCTAACCCTGACCCAACCCCTAACACTAAAAATGCGCTTGATTCTATCCCTAACCCTAACCCTAACCCTAACCCTCAATTCGTCGAAACCTATCCCTAAACCTAACTCTAACCCTAACACTATCCTTAAATGCTCTCGATTCTAATCCTGACCCTAATAACCCTAACCCTAACCCTAAGCTTAAATATAGTGGATTCTAACCATAACTCTAACGCCAATGTGCTCGATTCTAAGTCGAACACTAAATCGTCAATGTCAACACTAACCCTATCTCTAAATGCACTCAGTTGTAACCCAAAAGGCATTCCTCACCCTACGCCTAACCCTAAACTTCGATTCTACCAACACAAACCCTAACCCTAATCCTAACCGTACCCCTACCCCTAACCCTAAATGCACTCTTACCCTACCCCTACACCTTACACTAACCCTAACCCTCAGGAATTCTAACCAAAACTCTAACCCTAAATGTGCTCCATTCTAACCCAAACACTATATCGTCAATTTCAACACTATCCCTAACCCTAAATGCACTCGACTCTAACCCAAAAGCCATTCCTGACCGTAAGCCTAACCCTAAACTTCGATTCTACCAACACAAACCTTAACACTAATCCTAAGCCTACTCCTACGCCTACCCCTAAATGCACTCTAAGCCATACCCTGATGAAAAGCAGACCACTAAAAATGTGCTTGATTCTAACCCTAACCCTAACCCTAAGCCTAACCTTAAGCCTAACCCTCGATTCTACGAAAGCGAACGCTAAACCTAACTGTAACCCTAGCACCATCCTTAAATGCTCTCGATTTTAACTGTGACCCTCAACCTAACCCTAACCCTAACGCTAACCCTAAATGCACTGAATTCTAAGCATAACTCTAACCCTAAATGTGCTCGATTTAAACCCTAACACTAAATCGTCAATTTGAACACTAACCCAAAGCCTAAATACACTCGATTCTGATCCAAAATGCAATCCTGACCCTAAGCCTAAACCTAAACCTCGATTCGACCAACACAAACCTTGACCCTAATCCTAACCCTATCCCTTCCACTAGCCCTAAAAGCACTTTAACCCTAATCCTCACCCTAACGCTAACACTAAAACTGTGCTTGATACTAACCCTAACCCTCACCCTAAGCCTAAACCTAAGCCTAAGCCTCGATTCTCCGAGAGCTAACCCTAAACCTAACTCTAACCCTAGCACTATCCTTAATGCTCTCGATTCTAACCCTGACCCTAAACATAACCCTAACGTTAACCCTAACGCTAAATGCACTGAATTCTAATCATAACTCTATCCCTAAATGTGCCTGATTCGAACGCTATAACTAAATCATCAATTTCAACACTAACCCTAAGCCCAAATGCTCTGAATTATGACCCAAAATGCTCTCCTGACCCTAAGCCTAACCCAAAACCTCGATTCTACCAACACAAACCCTAACCCTAATCCTAACCCAACTCCTCCCCTACCCCTAAATGCACTCAAACCCTGACCCTAACCCCAACCCTGACGCTAAAAATGCTCCTGATTCTAACCTTAATCCTAACCCTAACCCTCACCCTAACACTGACCCTCGATTCTACGAAAGCTAACCCTATACCTAACTCTAACCTTAACACTATCCTTAAATGCACTCGATTCTAACCCTCACCCTAAACATAAACCTAACCCTATCCCTAATCCTAACCCTAAATGCACTGGATTCTAACCATAACTCTAACCCAAATGTGCTCGATTATAACCCTAACACTAAATCGTCAATCTCAACACTAAGCCTAACCCTAAATGCACTCGACTCTAACCCAAAAGGCAATCGTGACCCTAAGCCTAACCCTAAACCTCGATTCTACCAACACAAACCCTAACCCTAATCCCAACCCTACTCCTATCCCTATCTCTATATGCACTCTAACCCTAACCCTGACCCAACCCCTAACACTAAAAATGCGCTTGATTCTATCCCTAACCCTAACCCTAACCCTAACCCTCAATTCGTCGAAACCTATCCCTAAACCTAACTCTAACCCTAACACTATCCTTAAATGCTCTCGATTCTAATCCTGACCCTAATAACCCTAACCCTAACCCTAAGCTTAAATATAGTGGATTCTAACCATAACTCTAACCCCAATGTGCTCGATTCTAAGTCTAACACTAAATCGTCAATGTCAACACTAACCCTATCTCTAAATGCACTCAGTTGTAACCCAAAAGGCATTCCTCACCCTACGCCTAACCCTAAACTTCGATTCTACCAACACAAACCCTAACCCTAATCCTAACCGTACCCCTACCCCTAACCCTAAATGCACTCTTACCCTACCCCTACACCTTACACTAACCCTAACCCTCAGGAATTCTAACCAAAACTCTAACCCTAAATGTGCTCGATTCTAACCCAAACACTATATCGTCAATTTCAACACTATCCCTAACCCTAAATGCACTCGACTCTAACCCAAAAGCCATTCCTGACCGTAAGCCTAACCCTAAACTTCGATTCTACCAACACAAACCTTAACACTAATCCTAAGCCTACTCCTACGCCTACCCCAAAATGCACTCTAAGCCATACCCTGATGAAAAGCAGACCACTAAAAATGTGCTTGATTCTAACCCTAACCCTAACCCTAAGCCTAACCTTAAGCCTAACCCTCGATTCTACGAAAGCGAACGCTAAACCTAACTGTAACCCTAGCACCATCCTTAAATGCTCTCGATTTTAACTGTGACCCTCAACCTAACCCTAACCCTAACGCTAACCCTAAATGCACTGAATTCTAAGCATAACTCTAACCCTAAATGTGCTCGATTTAAACCCTAACACTAAATCGTCAATTTGAACACTAACCCAAAGCCTAAATACACTCGATTCTGATCCAAAATGCAATCCTGACCCTAAGCCTAAACCTAAACCTCGATTCGACCAACACAAACCTTGACCCTAATCCTAACCCTATCCCTTCCACTAGCCCTAAAAGCACTTTAACCCTAATCCTCACCCTAACGCTAACACTAAAACTGTGCTTGATACTAACCCTAACCCTCACCCTAAGCCTAAACCTAAGCCTAAGCCTCGATTCTCCGAGAGCTAACCCTAAACCTAACTCTAACCCTAGCACTATCCTTAATGCTCTCGATTCTAACCCTGACCCTAAACATAACCCTAACGTTAACCCTAACGCTAAATGCACTGAATTCTAATCATAACTCTATCCCTAAATGTGCCTGATTCGAACGCTATAACTAAATCATCAATTTCAACACTAACCCTAAGCCCAAATGCTCTGAATTATGACCCAAAATGCTCTCCTGACCCTAAGCCTAACCCAAAACCTCGATTCTACCAACACAAACCCTAACCCTAATCCTAACCCAACTCCTCCCCTACCCCTAAATGCACTCAAACCCTGACCCTAACCCCAACCCTGACGCTAAAAATGCTCCTGATTCTAACCTTAATCCTAACCCTAACCCTCACCCTAACACTGACCCTCGATTCTACGAAAGCTAACCCTATACCTAACTCTAACCTTAACACTATCCTTAAATGCACTCGATTCTAACCCTCACCCTAAACATAAACCTAACCCTATCCCTAATCCTAACCCTAAATGCACTGGATTCTAACGATAACTCTAACCCAAATGTGCTCGATTATAACCCTAACACTAAATCGTCAATCTCAACACTAAGCCCAACCCTAAATGCACTCGACTCTAACCCAAAAGGCAATCCTGACCCTAAGCCTAACCCGAAACCTCGATTCTACCAACACAAACTTTAACCCTAATCCTAAGCCTACTCCTACGCCTACCCCAAAATGCACTCTAAGCCATACCCTGATGAAAAGCAGACCACTAAAAATGTGCTTGATTCTAACCCTAACCCTAACCCTAAGCCTAACCGTAAGCCTAACCCTCGATTCTACGAAAGCGAACGCTAAACCTAACTCTAACCCTAGCACCATTATTAAATGCTCTCGATTTTAACTGTGACCCTCAACCTAACCCTAACCCTACCGCTAACCCTAAATGCACTGAATTCTAAGCATAACTCTAACCCTAAATGTGCTCGATTTAAACCCTAACACTAAATCGTCAATTTGAACACTAACCCAAAGCCTAAATACACTCGATTCTGATCCAAAATGCAATCCTGACCCTAAGCCTAAACCTAAACCTCGATTCTACCAACACAAACCTTGACCCTAATCCTAACCCTATCCCTTCCACTAGCCCTAAAAGCACTTTAACCCTAATCCTCACCCTAACGCTAACACTAAAACTGTGCTTGATACTAACCCTAACCCTCACCCTAAGCCTAACCCTAAGCCTAACCCTCGATTCTCCGAAAGCTAACCCTAAACCTAACTCTAACCCTAGCACTATCCTTAATGCTCTCGATTCTAACCCTGACCCTAAACATAACCCTAACGTTAACCCTAACGCTAAATGCACTGAATTCTAATCATAACTCTATCCCTAAATGTGCCTGATTCGAACGCTATAACTAAATCATCAATTTCAACACTAACCCTAAGCCCAAATGCTCTGAATTATGACCCAAAATGCTCTCCTGACCCTAAGCCTAACCCAAAACCTCGATTCTGCCAACACAAACCCTAACCCTAATCCTAACCCAACTCCTCCCCTACCCCTAAATGCACTCAAAACCCTGACCCTAACCCCAACCCTGACGCTAAAAATGCTCCTGATTCTAACCTTAATCCTAACCCTAACCCTCACCCTAACACTGACCCTCGATTCTACGAAAGCTAACCCTATACCTAACTCTAACCCTAACACTATCCTTAAATGCACTCGATTCTAACCCTCACCCTAAACATAAACCTAACCCTATCCCTAATCCTAACCCTAAATGCACTGGATTCTAACGATAACTCTAACCCAAATGTGCTCGATTATAACCCTAACACTAAATCTTCAATCTCAACACTAAGCCCAACCCTAAATGCACTCGACTCTAACCCAAAAGGCAATCCTGACCCTAAGCCTAACCCGAAACCTCGATTCTACCAACACAAACTTTAACCCTAATCCTAAGCCTACTCCTACGCCTACCCCAAAATGCACTCTAAGCCATACCCTGATGAAAAGCAGACCACTAAAAATGTGCTTGATTCTAACCCTAACCCTAACCCTAAGCCTAACCTTAAGCCTAACCCTCGATTCTACGAAAGCGAACGCTAAACCTAACTCTAACCCTAGCACCATTATTAAATGCTCTCGATTTTAACTGTGACCCTCAACCTAACCCTAACCCTAACGCTAACCCTAAATGCACTGAATTCTAAGCATAACTCTAACCCTAAATGTGCTCGATTTAAACCCTAACACTAAATCGTCAATTTGAACACTAACCCAAAGCCTAAATACACTCGATTCTGATCCAAAATGCAATCCTGACCCTAAGCCTAAACCTAAACCTCGATTCTACCAACACAAACCTTGACCCTAATCCTAACCCTATCCCTTCCACTAGCCCTAAAATCACTTTAACCCTAATCCTCACCCTAACACTAACACTAAAACTGTGCTTGATACTAACCCTAACCCTCACCCTAAGCCTAACCCTAAGCCTAAACCTCGATTCTCCGAAAGCTAACCCTAAACCTAACTCTAACCCTAGCACTATCCTTAATGCTCTCGATTCTAACCCTGACCCTAAACATAACCCTAACGTTAACCCTAACGCTAAATGCACTGAATTCTAATCATAACTCTATCCCTAAATGTGCCTGATTCGAACGCTATAACTAAATCATCAATTTCAACACTAACCCTAAGCCCAAATGCTCTGAATTATGACCCAAAATGCTCTCCTGACCCTAAGCCTAACCCAAAACCTCGATTCTGCCAACACAAACCCTAACCCTAATCCTAACCCAACTCCTCCCCTACCCCTAAATGCACTGAAACCCTGACCCTAACCCCAACCATGACGCTAAAAATGCTCCTGATTCTAACCTTAATCCTAACCCTAACCCTCACCCTAACACTGACCCTCGATTCTATGAAAGCTAACCCTATACCTAACTCTAACCCTAACACCATCCTTAAATGCACTCGATTCTAACCCTCACCCTAAACATAAACCTAACCCTATCCCTAATCCTAACCCTAAATGCACTGGATTCTAACCATAACTCTAACCCAAATGTGCTCGATTATAACCCTAACACTAAATCGTCAATCTCAACACTAAGCCTAACCCTAAATGCACTCGACTCTAACCCAAAAGGCAATCCTGACCCTAAGCCTAACCCGAAACCTCGATTCTACCAACACAAACCTTAACCCTAATCCTAAGCCTACTCCTACGCCTACCCCTAAATGCACTCTAAGCCATACCCTGATGAAAAGCAGACCACTAAAAATGTGCTTGATTCTAACCCTAACCCTAACCCGAAGCCTAACCTTAAGCCTAACCCTCGATTCTACGAAAGCGAACGCTAAACCTAACTCTAACCCTAGCACCATTATTAAATGCTCTCGATTTTAACTGTGACCCTCAACCTAACCCTAACCCTAACGCTAACCCTAAATGCACTGAATTCTAAGCATAACTCTAACCCTAAATGTGCTCGATTTAAACCCTAACACTAAATCGTCAATTTGAACACTAACCCAAAGCCTAAATACACTCGATTCTGATCCAAAATGCAATCCTGACCCTAAGCCTAAACCTAAACCTCGATTCTACCAACACAAACCTTGACCCTAATCCTAACCCTATCCCTTCCACTAGCCCTAAAAGCACTTTAACCCTAATCCTCACCCTAACGCTAACACTAAAACTGTGCTTGATACTTACCCTGACCCTCACCCTAAGCCTAACCCTAAGCCTAACCCTCGATTCTACAAAAGCTAACCCTAAACCTAACTCTAACCCTAGCACTATCCTTAATGCTCTCGATTCTAACCCTGACCCTAAACCTAACCGTAACCTTAACCCTAACCCTAAATGCACTGAATTCTAATCATAACTCTATCCCTAAATGTGCCTGATTCGAACGCTATAACTAAATCATCAGTTTCAACACTAACCCTAAGCCCAAATGCTCTGAATTATGACCCAAAATGCTCTCCTGACCCTAAGCCTAACCCAAAACCTCGATTCTACCAACACAAACCCTAACCCTAATCCTAACCCAACTCCTCCCCTACCCCTAAATGCACTCAAACCCTGACCCTAACCCCAACCCTAACGCTAACAATGCTCCTGATTCTAACCTTAATCCTAACCCTAACCCTCACCCTAACACTGACCCTCGATTCTACGAAAGCTAACCCTATACCTAACTCTAACCCTAACACTATCCTTAAATGCACTCGATTCTAACCCTCACCCTGAACATAAACCTAACCCTATCCCAAATCCTAACACTAAATGCACTGGATTCTAACCATAACTCTAACCCTAATGTGCTCGATTATAACCCTAACACTAAATCGTCAATCTCAACACTAAGCCTAACCCTAAATGCCCTCGACTCTAAACCAAAAGGCAATCCTGACCCTAAGCCTAACCCTAAACCTCGATTCTACCAACACAAACCCTAACCCTAATCCCAACCCTACTCCTATCCCTATCTCTATATGCACTCTAACCCTAACCCTGACCCAACCCCTAACACTAAAAATGCGCTTGATTCTATCCCTAACCCTAACCCTAACCCTAACCCTCAATTCGACGAAACCTATCCCTAAACCTAACTCTAACCCTAACACTATCCTTAAATGCTCTCGATTCTAATCCTCCCCCTAATAACCCTAACCCTAACCCTAAGCTTAAATATAGTGGATTCTAACCATAACTCTAACCCCAATGTGCTCGATTCTAAGTCGAACACTAAATCGTCAATCTCAACACTAACCCTAACTCTAAATGCACTCAGTTGTAACCCAAAAGGCAATCCTCACCCTACGCCTAACCCTAAACTTCGATTCTACCAACACAAACCCTAACCCTAATCCTAACCCTACCCCTACCCGTACCCCTAAATGCACTCTTACCCTACCCCTACACCTTACACTAACCCTAACCCTCAGGAATTCTAACCAAAACTCTAACCCAAATGTGCTCGATTATAACCCTAACACTAAATCGTCAATCTCAACACTAAGCCTAACCCTAAATGCACTCGACTCTAACCCAAAAGGCAATCCTGACCCTAAGCCTAACCCGAAACCTCGATTCTACCAACACAAACCTTAACCCTAATCCTAAGCCTACTCCTACGCCTACCCCAAAATGCACTCTAAGCCATACCCTGATGAAAAGCAGACCACTAAAAATGTGCTTGATTCTAACCCTAACCCTAACCCGATGCCTAACCTTAAGCCTAACCCTCGATTCTACGAAAGCGAACGCTAAACCTAACTCTAACCCTAGCACCATTATTAAATGCTCTCGATTTTAACTGTGACCCTCAACCTAACCCTAACCCTAACGCTAACCCTAAATGCACTGAATTCTAAGCATAACTCTAACCCTAAATGTGCTCGATTTAAACCCTAACACTAAATCGTCAATTTGAACACTAACCCAAAGCCTAAATACACTCGATTCTGATCCAAAATGCAATCCTGACCCTAAGCCTAAACCTAAACCTCGATTCTACCAACACAAACCTTGACCCTAATCCTAACCCTATCCCTTCCACTAGCCCTAAAAGCACTTTAACCCTAATCCTCACCCTAACGCTAACACTAAAACTGTGCTTGATACTAACCCTAACCCGCACCCTAAGCCTAACCCTAAGCCTAACCCTCGATTCTCCGAAAGCTAACCCTAAACCTAACTCTAACCCTAGCACTATCCTTAATGCTCTCGATTCTAACCCTGACCCTAAACATAACCCTAACGTTAACCCTAACGCTAAATGCACTGAATTCTAATCATAACTCTATCCCTAAATGTGCCTGAATCGAACGCTATAACTAAATCATCAATTTCAACACTAACCCTAAGCCCAAATGCTCTGAATTATGACCCAAAATGCTCTCCTGACCCTAAGCCTAACCCAAAACCTCGATTCTGCCAACACAAACCCTAACCCTAATCCTAACCCAACTCCTCCCCTACCCCTAAATGCACTCAAACCCTGACCCTAACCCCAACCCTGACGCTAAAAATGCTCCTGATTCTAACCTTAATCCTAACCCTAACCCTCACCCTAACACTGACCCTCGATTCTACGAAAGCTAACCCTATACCTAACTCTAACCCTAACACTATCCTTAAATGCACTCGATTCTAACCCTCACCCTAAACATAAACCTAACGCTATCCCTAATCCTAACCCTAAATGCACTGGATTCTAACCATAACTGTAACCCAAATGTGCTCGATTATAACCCTAACACTAAATCGTCAATCTCAACACTAAGCCTAACCCTAAATGCACTCGACTCTAACCCAAAAGGCAATCCTGACCCTAAGCCTAACCCGAAACCTCGATTCTACCAACACAAACCTTAACCCTAATCCTAAGCCTACTCCTACGCCTACCCCAAAATGCACTCTAAGCCATACCCTGATGAAAAGCAGACCACTAAAAATGTGCTTGATTCTAACCCTAACCCCAACCCTAAGCCTAACCTTAAGCCTAACCCTCGATTCTACGAAAGCGAACGCTAAACCTAACTCTAACCCTAGCACCATTATTAAATGCTCTCGATTTTAACTGTGACCCTCAACCTAACCCTAACCCTAACGCTAACCCTAAATGCACTGAATTCTAAGCATAACTCTAACCCTAAATGTGCTCGATTTAAACCCTAACACTAAATCGTCAATTTGAACACTAACCCAAAGCCTAAATACACTCGATTCTGATCCAAAATGCAATCCTGACCCTAAGCCTAAACCTAAACCTCGATTCTACCAACACAAACCTTGACCCTAATCCTAACCCTATCCCTTCCACTAGCCCTAAAAGCACTTTAACCCTAATCCTCACCCTAACGCTAACACTAAAACTGTGCTTGATACTAACCCTAACCCTCACCCTAAGCCTAACCCTAAGCCTAACCCTCGATTCTCCGAAAGCTAACCCTAAACCTAACTCTAACCCTAGCACTATCCTTAATGCTCTCGATTCTAACCCTGACCCTAAACCTAACCGTAACCTTAACCCTAACCCTAAATGCACTGAATTCTAATCATAACTCTATCCCTAAATGTGCCTGATTCTAACGCTATAACTAAATCATCAGTTTCAACACTAACCCTAAACCCAAATGCTCTGAATTATGACCCAAAATGCTCTCCTGACCCTAAGCCTAACCCAAAACCTCGATTCTGCCAACACAAACCCTAACCCTAATCCTAACCCAACTCCTCCCCTACCCCTAAATGCACTCAAACCCTGACCCTAACCCCAACCCTAACGCTAACAATGCTCCTGATTCTAACCTTAATCCTAACCCTAACCCTCACCCTAACACTGACCCTCGATTCTACGAAAGCTAACCCTATATCTAACTCTAACCCTAACACTATCCTTAAATGCACTCGATTCTAACCCTCACCCTGAACATAAACCTAACCCTATCCCAAATCCTAACACTAAATGCACTGGATTCTAACCATAACTCTAACCCTAATGTGCTCGATTATAACCCTAACACTAAATCGTCAATCTCAACACTAAGCCTAACCCTAAATGCCCTCGACTCTAACCCAAAAGGCAATCGTGACCCTAAGCCTAACCCCAAACTTCGATTCTACCAACACAAACCCTAACCCTAATCCCAACCCTACTCCTATCCCTATCTCTATATGCACTCTAACCCTAACCCTGACCCAACCCCTAACACTAAAAATGCGCTTGATTCTATCCCTAACATTAACCCTAACCCTAACCCTCAATTCGACGAAACCTATCCCTAAACCTAACTCTAACCCTAACACTATCCTTAAATGCTCTCGATTCTAATCCTGACCCTAATAACCCTAACCCTAACCCTAAGCTTAAATATAGTGGATTCTAACCATAACTCTAACCCCAATGTGCTCGATTCTAAGTCGAACACTAAATCGTCAATCTCAACACTAACCCTATCTCTAAATGCACTCAGTTGTAACCCAAAAGGCATTCCTCACCCTACGCCTAACCCTAAACTTCGATTCTACCAACACAAACCCTAACCCTAATCCTAACCCTACCCCTACCCCTACCCCTAAATGCACTCTTACCCTACCCCTACACCTTACACTAACCCTAACCCTCAGGAATTCTAACCAAAACTCTAACCCTAAATGTGCTCGATTCTAACCCAAACACTAAATCGTCAATTTCAACACTATCCCTAACCCTAAATGCACTCGACTCTAACCCAAAAGCCATTCCTGACCCTAAGCCTAACCCTAAACCTCGATTCTACCAACACAAACCTTAACACTAATCCTAAGCCTACTCCTACGCCTACCCCTAAATGCACTCTAAGCCATACCCTGATGAAAAGCAGACCACTAAAAATGTGCTTGATTCTAACCCTAACCCTAACCCTAAGCCTAACCTTAAGACTAACCCTCGATTCTACGAAAGCGAACGCTAAACCTAACTGTAACCCTACCACCATCCTTAAATGCTCTCGATTTTAACTGTGACCCTCAACCTAACCCTAACCCTAACGCTAACCCTAAATGCACTGAATTCTAAGCATAACTCTAACCCTAAATGTGCTCGATTTAAACCCTAACACTAAATCGTCAATTTGAACACTAACCCAAAGCCTAAATACACTCGATTCTGATCCAAAATGCAATCCTGACCCTAAGCCTAAACCTAAACCTCGATTCTACCAACACAAACCTTGACCCTAATCCTAACCCTATCCCTTCCACTAGCCCTAAAAGCACTTTAACCCTAATCCTCACCCTAACGCTAACACTAAAACTGTGCTTGATACTAACCCTAACCCTCACCCTAAGCCTAACCCTAAGCCTAACCCTCGATTCTCCGAAAGCTAACCCTAAACCTAACTCTAACCCTAGCACTATCCTTAATGCTCTCGATTCTAACCCTGACCCTAAACATAACCCTAACGTTAACCCTAACGCTAAATGCACTGAATTCTAATCATAACTTTATCCCTAAATGTGCCTGATTCGAACGCTATAACTAAATCATCAAT